>NW_024080874.1:1163615-1392948 GCF_003009895.1 Hyaena hyaena
TATCTCCTGGGCAACATTTTTGGCAGTGGCTCTGTTTCTCCATGACTACAGTTTGCACCAGGCATCCGTCCTCCACAGCACCAGCCCTTCCTGGGCTCTGACAGCACCATCTCCCCCACCTTGCTGCACCAACCCTAAAAGTGGTAAAGCCTTCCAACTATTAGCAGCCTCTGGGGCCTCGCCATCCCCTGTTGCTTCCTAAACTCCACCCATGCCGGAACGCCTGGGTGGCTCAGTCGGTTAAGCGTCCAACTTTAGCTCGGGTCATGATCTCACCATTTGTGGGTTCAAGCCCCATGTCGGGCTCTGTGCTGACAGCTCAGAGCCTGGAGCCTGTTTCAGATTCTGTGTCTCCCTCTCTCTCTGCCCCTCCCCTGCCCACGCTCTGTCTCTTCCTCTCTCAAGAATAAACACTTAAAAAAATAAAATAAAATAAACTCCACCCATGGCTTATAAGTAACCCATCCGTTACAGTCTGTACATGTAAACCATTTGGGGGAAATTCTGCTTCCTACCAGGACCCTAACCAAACACTCCTTAAACCCATCCACACTCTCCTTGGCATCCTCAATACCCCTCACCCTTTTCTCCTTTTAAGTTCTCCTAAACTCAGGGTGGGAAATACTAAGATTGCTTCTGTCACATCCCTTAGTGGAGGCCACCCCAGGGTGGTCCCTGCTTCCTTTAGACACACACACACACACACACACACACACACACACCCCACAGAACCAAATGTCCCTCTCATCCTCCTAGCAGGTCAGGGAGAACTAGGGACAGCTTGAAACTCAGAGTAAGAAGAGCTGGTTTATAGCACCCCCTTTGCCACAAACCAGCTAAAGCATTTAATAATCTCCATTTCCTCCCATATAACATAAAGAAATGCACGCTTGTCAAGCTGTTCGAAGATCTGGTGGGCTGACGAACGTGTATGTGGTTTGCAAACTGGAACCACGACATGGCAATGAGAAGTTATTACTGAGTCCTCACAAGGAGTCAACAGGTCTGCAGCCCCTCTAAGGCAGCTGGGAAAATACAGCAGACCCTCAGGATGGCCCCATCCATCTGGTGGCAGTGGCTGCTCCCTGACCCATGGGCCAGAAGGAACCCCACTGTCCCAAGACTAGTGATCTTGAGGTTAAGGTTGGTGCTAGACTAAGCTGAAACTGGGGGTGAAGTTATGGTTGAAATTCAGGCTGGGATCAGATTCAGGATGGAGCTGAGGTCGGGGTTGGATGTGTGTTTCAGTTGGGGCTGAGCTCAGAGTCAGAGCCAAGTCAGGGGCTGTGGCTGGGGTTGGACGTTGAGCTGGGTCTTAGGCTAAAGGTTGAAGTTGGGGTGAGAGCTGAGACTGGCACTGAGTCAGGGCCTGGGCATGAGGCGCCAGAATCCTCCCTGCCCACACAGAGCTCCACTGGGCTCTGGGACCCTAACTGGCCTGCACAGTGGAGACATTGGTATATTGACATCTCCTCCTTCCCCATCCTGGGGTGACTACTTCATTCATTTATTATTTCATTCATCTATTCGATGAAAAATTTATTGATTACCTGTTAGGTGCTGCATACTGTACCAGATGCTGGAAATGCACTGGTAAGCCAAGCCAGATGTGGCCACTACTCTCACGGAGCTTATGTTTTAAAAGGGAAGAAAGACAAGCTGACAATCCCAGAACTGGATGTATAATTACAGGTGTGCAAAGGGATATGAATCAAAAGCCCAGGGAGCCAAGCATTAGAGAACTCAGCACATGAAAGGTCATGGAAGGCCACTGGATGTGATAAAAGTTCCCAACGTCTTTCAAAGTTCATATGGGCCAACAGACGACAGAGGGCTTGACTCCAGCTGGTAACCAAGGAGCGTTTCATGGAAGAGGCTGCATTGTGCTGGGTTCTCCACAGCTTCCTCCATCCATGAAGCTGGGAGGCAGTGGATGCAATGGACCCAAAGTCAGGTAAACCTGGGCTCAAAGGCAGACCATCCAGATACAAACCACTTGAGCTGGGCAGCCTTAGACAAGTCACTTCCCCTCTCTGAGCCTCAGTCCTATTCTGTAAGATGCAAACAGTAGTTCCTACGTTGTGGGGCTTGTGTGAGGGTTCAAGATGATATGTGTAAAGTTCCCAGCACATGTAAGGTGATCACTTAATGGAATCTCCTTTCCCAAGGCAAGGAGGATAGCGGGAGCTTGGTGCCAGCAGCCGACACCCCACAGGCGACTGCTCAGGGTCCAGATCTCCAGGCTCAAGCTGTCACCCCGACAGGCAAGGCGTGATCTCTCACCAGAGTTCACACTCCCCAGAGTGCAAGCATGATTTACACAGCCATCGGGGCAACTCTAAATTGGACTAAAACCTAATGACTGGAAACGAGACAAGTAATGAAATTCTATGCAGAAAATTTACAGGGGAGATTTATTAGGTAGGTTTTATTTACGAGGCTGAGCAATTAGGGCTCTGGGGTGGGGTGTAGCATCAGAAGAATAAATCCAGTCCACATACCCACCCCAACCCCCCAGCCAGGCATCACCTCCACTCAGCCAGCCTAGACCCCCTGATAATTAGGAGACCTTGCAGCATCACTACCCCCACTGAACTCAAAACCTCCCCTCGCCCATGAGGCTCTTCTGCACTTTACAAGCTCGTCTCGGTCCCACCAGCCTCTCCAAAGCCTGGATCTCACTATCTTTGGGAAGGCAGCTGTATCGTTCTGAGGCAGGCTGTGCCTGGAGGCTGGACCTCAGAAGCACAGAGGGGAGTGGCTGGAAGGTAGAAGCTCCCTGGTTAGCCCCTAATGAAACTGATCTTGGAATAAGTCTTCCCCAAGGAGTGAGGTGGCAGGCAAAGTGGGCAGCAGAAACCAAGAAGGATGGTGCCACCCGGGATCAACAGAGGGTAGGACTTTCTTGTGGTCAGGACAGGGGAACAGCCAGCAAGAGTCTAGAAGGGAAACTGAGGCAATTCGGTGCCGCATCTGGGTCGACAAATGCCAAAAAAACCCAGTCAAGACTGCAAGACTGTTTTTAGCTACAGGAAGTGGAGCCCTCTCCTGCTCCCTCCCCTCACATCTGTCCCTTCCTGGGCAGAGGGCAAAGCCGCTGCCCCCCCATGACCCTCTCTGTGTCCCTCCTCCGTGTAACTCCCACCAGCCTTTCCTTTGCTCCACCTGCTTCTCTTGGTTCCAATACTATGGTTTTCCCTTCCATTCACCTTACTCCAAGCACAACGGCCTCCGTGGTGCTCAAACAAGCCCAGTAAGTTCCTGTCTCAGGACCTTTGCACTACCTAGAATGCTCCCCCCCACCCCATAAGCAGCACAGCCAGCTCCCTCTCTTCCTTAAATATCACCCTCTCAGAGAAGTCTGACTCATCAAAATTTCAGCCTCCTCCTGGACACTCCCCATCTCCCTTCCCCACTTTATTTTTTTCTCCTTAGCTTGTATCACTAAATGCTTTATATTATATTTATCTTGTTCACGGCATGCCTCCCCCATGAGAACATAAGCTCCCAGAGGACAAAGACGTTTGTCTGTCGTGCTTGCCACTATAATCGGCAGCCCCTAACATGGAGCTTGGCATATGGAAGGCACTGGTACAAACTTAGCTGGGTGGCTGAGCCTCTCCCCTAACAACCGTAAGTGCCCCTTTCGGAGCGCAGAAATGCGTAGGTACAGTAGGCCCAGAACTGTGACAAAGGGTCCCTGTGGTTACATCCAGGAGCAGCTCATATAGCAGGTGCCCTCAGTGCCTGCTCCTGGGTCAGGGAATGGGGGCACCAGATGAATCAGATCCAGGCACTGGGCTCAAGAAGCCCCCAGGCTGGGGAGCGGGAGCAACCCAGACTCCAAGTGTTCAAAGCACGGCCCTTGGGAGATGACAGAGGAAGTCAGCCAGGGAGGCCCAGAAGCTGGGACAGCAGGACAGACTCCCGCAGGAGGCACCCACAAGCGGCTCTCACAGCCATGCAGAAACCATACGGGAGCTGGCAGCAGAGGCCGCGGAGCCGGCTAGGGGCCTCAGCTCTGCTATCTCCCAGCTGTGTGATTTCAGTTACCTCATCTGTGAAATGGACATGACAGAGTGCCTGCTCACTGGATGGCTGTGAAGACGAATCAGATATGTAAGGTTCTTTCAACAGACCAGGGACGTAATTAATAAGCACACCATAAATGCTAGCCAGCATTATTACTGCTTGTATTACTGTTCATGAAAAACAACAGACAAGAGAAAAAGAATTCTAGGGAGCAACCTGGGCAGAGGTTAAAGACAGAAGTATAGGCATGTTCAAGGTTAGAGAAGAGCCTTCCATACCAGCCTCAGGGCTGTGCTAGTAAAAGTCTACCAATAGGTTCCTGGGGGGGGGGGGGGGGGGGNCATCCACTCGTCTGTGGATGGACACTTAGGCTCTTCCCATGTTTTGGCTATTGTTGGGAGTGCTGCTATGAACATTCGGGTACATGTGCTCCTATGCATCAGCACTCCTGTTATCCCTTGGGTAAATTCAGCACTCCTGTATCCCTTGGGTAAATTCCCCGCTGTGCTATTGCTGGGTCATAGGGGAGTTCTATTGTTAATTTCCTGAGGAAACTCCACACTGTTTTCCAGAGGGGCTGCACCAGTTACATTCCCACCAACAGTGTAGTAGGGTGCCCATTTCTCCACATCCTCGCAGGCATCTAGAGTCTTCTGATTTGCTCATTTTAGCCACTCTGACTGGCGTGAGGTGGTATCTCAGTGTGTTTTTGATTTGTATTTCCCTGATGAGTAGGGATGCTGAGCATCGTTTCATGTGTGTGTTGGCCATCTGGATGTCCTCTTTGGAGAAGTGTCTGTTCATAACTTCTGCCCATGTCTTTGCTGGGTTGTTTGTTTTTTGGGCGTGGGATTTGGTGAGTTCCTTGTACAGTTTGGATATTAACCCTTTACCTGATATGTCATGTGCAACCATCTTTTCCCATTCCGTTGGTTGCCTATTCGTTTTATGGATTGTTCCCTTTGCTCTGGAGAAGCTTTTAATCTTGATGAAGTCCCAACAGTTCATTTTTGCTCTTGATTCTTTTGCTTTTGGGGATGTGTCAGGTAAGAATTCGCTGCGGTGGAGGTCAAGGAGGTTGTTTCCTTCTTTCTCCTCTAGGGTTGATGGTTTCCTGTCTCACGTTCAGGTCCTTTGTCCATTTTGAGTTTATTTTTGTGTATGGTGTGAGAAAATGATCTAGTTTCATTCTTCTGCATGTTGCTGTCCAGTTCTCCCAGCACCATCTGTTAAAGAGGCTCTCTTTTTTCCACTGGATACTCTTTCCGGCTTTGTCAAAGATTAGTTGGCTGTATACTTTTGGGTCCACTTCTGAGCTCTCGATTGGTCAATGTGTCTGTTTTTGTGCCAATACCATACTGTCTTGATGATGACAGCTTTGTAGTAGAGGCTAAAGACTGGGATGGTGATACCTCCCATTTTGGTTTTCTTCTTTAGTATTATTTTGGCTATTCGGAGTCTTTTGTGGTTTCATACAAATTTTAGGATAGTTTGTTCTAGTTTTGAGAAGTATGCTGGTGCAATTTTGATTGGGATTGCATTGAATGTGCAGATTGCTTTGGGTAATAATGACATTTTAACTATATTTATTCTTCCTATCCATGAGCATGGAATGTTTTTCCACTTATTTGTGTCTTCTTCAATTTCCTTCCTAAGTTTTCTATAGTTTTCATCAATCAGATCTCTTGTATCCTTGGTTCAGTTTATTCCTAGGTACTTTATGGTTTTTTGTGCAATTGTGAATGGGATCAGCTTCTTGATTTCTCTTTCTGTTGCTTCACTGTTGGTGTATAAAAATGCAACCGATTTCTGTACGTTGATTTTGTACCCTGCAACTGTGCTGAATTCTTGGATCAGATCCAGTAGGCTTCTGGTGGAGTCTGTCGGGTGTTCTATGTAGAGTATTTGATACCTGATTCAATTTCTTCACTAGGATGGGTCTGTTCAGATTTTCTATTTCTTCCCGTGTGAATTTTGGTAGTGAGTGTGTGTTTAGGAATTTGTCCATTTCTTCTGAGTTGTCCAATTTGTTGGCATATAATTTTTCATAGTATTCTCTGATAATTCCTTGTATTTCTGAGGGGTTGGTTGTAATAAGTCCATTTTCATTCATGATTTTCTCTATTTGGGTGCTCTCTCTTTTCTTTTTGAGACGCCTGGCTCGAGGTTTGTCAATTGTGTTTATTTTTTTCAGAAAACCAACCTTTGGGCCGCCTGGGTGGCTTAGTCGGTTAAGCGTCCGACTTTCGCTTAGGTCATGATCTCGTGGTTCGTGGGTTCGGTCCCCACATCGGGCTCTGTGCTGACTGCCAGCTCAGAGCCTGGAGCCTGTTTCAGTCTGTGACTCCCTCTCTCTCTGACCCTCCCCTGCTCACGCTGTCTCTCTCTCTCTCTCTCTCCTAGAAATAAATAAAACATGAAAAAAAAATCCTTCTGAGGCTGCTACATGAGCTCCTTTCCCTCAACAAGCCCTTTCAATGAAGGGGTCCCCAGACCTTTTCCTCTTCCCCACACCCCAGTCTCCCCAGACCTTCCCCTTCCCCCACAGACTCATCTCTCCTGATGTCAATAACCCCAAACCTCCTTCCCCAGAGTGGATTTACCTCCAGCTCCAGACCCACGGATGTAACTGCCCACAGGGCATCTCCATGTTGATAGTTCATAGGCACCTCACACTCAACAAGGCCTGAGTCCAACTCACCATCTGCCCCAGGCCTTCCCCATGACCGTGCCCCTGCACCTCCTCTGAGCCCTACACACCCCCTGTACTTCAGCCTCAGGATCCACTGCACTCCCTCCTCTGCCACCCAGCTCCCCACAGCCTGCCTGCAGACTCACCTAAATGACTGACCGTGGAGAAGAGAGGGTCGTTTCACCCCTTGGTCCCCTGAAGCAAAGGGAACGCTGGCCTTGGGGTCAGAAGATACGAGTTCAAGCCCCAGCTCTGCACTTACTAACAGTGCCACCCTGGGAGCCTCACAGAGCCTCTGCTTCCTCAAATGGGGATGATAAAATCCCTGCCTCACTGTACCGGGTCACGGTGAGGATTACATGCTCTGCTGTAGAGGAAGAATTTAGCACGCGCCAAGAGCACATCAGATATCAGGTCTGATGACAGTGACGATGGTGGTGGCGGTGGTGGTGAAAGTTTATTCACTACCAAGCCTCAGGCTGGACACACAGAAATAAACAAAGGCAGACCTAGCCCTCAAGAAGCTTGCAGTCGGGGCGCCTGGGTGGCTTAGTCGGTTAAGCGTCCGACTTTCACTTAGGTCATGATCTCGCGGTTTGTGGGTTCAAGCCCTGCGTCGGGCTCTGTGCTGACTGTCAGCTCAGAGCCTGGAGCCTGTTTCAGTCTGTGACTCCCTCTCTCTCTGACCCTCCCCTGCTCACACTGTCTCTCTCTCTCTCTCTCTCCTAGAAATAAATACAACATTTAAAAAAAATTAAAAAAAAAAAAAGAAGCTTGCAGTCAAGTAGGAGAGGCTGTCATAAAAGCAAATAACTACAAAGCAAGCAGTGAGTGCTTATATGCTTGTTGGAACAAGGTGCTATTTGGGTGCTCAGCAGAGGGTGGGACTAATTCTGCCTGAGAGTCGGGGCTTCTGGACAAGTGAGAGGGCATCTGAGCTGGGACTGGAGGGGTATGTAGGAGTTCCCCAAGCAAAGACAGACCGGCATCCCAGGCTCCCAAGTCCTACTCATTCCGAACAAGGTGCCCCTTCTAAGGAATACGGCTGATAGGGAAACTAGAGGGAGCCCAGAGAGCAGTCTCACCCGCCAGGTGGTGGGCCACTGGGTGGGCACACCTGAGCCGCCCCCAGGTGTCAAAGTAGCAGAGATCCTTATAAGGTGGCTCACTGGACAGAGGGCCCTGCAATTTGCTCCAGCCCCCATGTTGGGTTTCTAGGCTTTCTCTCTCCCTTCTCCTGTCTTCCCAAACCCAAGGCCTGTGAGGTCTGGTCTCCTCACTCATGGCCACAACCTGTTCCCTGCACCCCACAGTCAGCACCAGGCACAGTGCTCTTGCCTGAGCTCCAGGAAGGCCACACACCCATCCCCTACAGTCTTGTTTCCCTCCACCCGCCACCCCAGGGCCTTCTTTGGGCCTGTGAGTCTGGATGAGTGGGGGAGGGAACGACCAACGGACAGCGGAGTCCCTATGCATGGAACTCTCCAGCACCTAGAAACTCAGAAGAACGGTCTGCTGCCTCTCTACAGCCAGGTCCCCTCTCCTCAACGTGACAACTGTATTTCCTGAGTGACGGGACCAAGGAGGAAAGAAAGATGCTTCCAGACAGGACCTGTAGTGGACACAGTTATAGATTCTGGCTTCAGACAGTCCTCATCTAGTCCCAGCTCTGTCCTTGCCTGGCTGTGTGACCTTGGGCACAGTTTCATTTTTCTGGATCTGTTTTGTCATTGGTGACTTTCAGTCACTCAGCCAAGGTTCACTGACCATCTCTTTTCTGGGTCTAGTTCTAGGATGAATTTTGATGAATAAGACAGACCAAATCCCTGCTTCATGGAGCTTACATTCTAACTGGGCAAACAAACAATCAAAATGTAACCGATTGAATCAATAATGTAATTTACATGAGGGTAAATGCTCTCCCCAAGGGATGAGAGAGGAACTGGGAGGCATGTGTTTTAGCCAGGTTGGACAAAAATACGAATGAAATGAGGGAGGGAGCGCATGTGAAGAGATGGGGAAGTCATTCCTGGCAGAGGAAACAGCAGGTGCAAAGGCCCTGAGGTAGGAAAGAGCTTAGCAAACCTAAGGACTTCCAGGTGGCCAGTGTGACGGGAACAAGGGAACAAGGGAGAAGATTATAGAGGAAAAGACCCACAAGGCAGCTAGAAGATGGTTCATCCAGGGCCCTGAGAGCCATGGTAAGCACTTCATTTTCACCCTGCGTGAGATGGGAGCATTTAAAGGTTATAAGCAGAAAAGGGACACAATCCATCCAAGATTTTAAAGGATCCTTCTGGCTGTTATGTCAACAATAGACTCTGGGGCAGCTCTGTCCAATGGAAAGATGATGCAAACACATGTAATCTATAATTCGTAATCTATAATTTTCTAACCACCACTTGCCAAAAACAAAAAGTAAAGAAACAGGTGAAATTCATTTTAGTAAGATACTTTCCCTCATCAAAATATTATCATCTTAATCTATCATCTATATAAAAATTTACTAGAGATCTTTTCTATATTTTTCCAGAGTAGTAGCTGTGGAAGGCGCCAATCTTCCTTCACTGGATCACTGTGAGGAATAAACCAGGTGGGATGCAGCAGGCGTACAGGGTGAGGGTTGGGTATTATCGTCCGGTAGTGTTACTTAAGATCGGCCCCTGAAGATGTTAACTGGGCAGCTGGCACGGTGCCAGGGCCTAATCCTTAGAACCTCAGCGACCTCTCATCATAGAGACCCAAAGAGGCAAGCCCCTGGCCCCCAACGACAGACAGAACCAGAGTCAAGGGTATGGTCTTGAAGCAGCTGTCACCTCTGAAATAATCCCATTCCTGAGCAGGAACAGCTCCACTGCCTACAGATGCCACCGAGACTGCTGGGGCATGCCCAGTCCCCTGACCCAGGACCCCAAAGATGCGGGACAAAAGACGCTTGAGCCTAGCCTAGGAACCGGACATGAGAGCCTAGGTCTCCCTAAACCTAGAAGCCCCATATGGCTTTGAGCCACGCTCTCAGTCTTGTCTGCAAAGTGAGGGGCTTGCATAGCACGGGTTACAGGCATACAGGGTAACACGAGACCCCTTGCTGACATAAGGAAATGACTGCTCGCCTCATGTGTATGCATCTCCTAGACGTGGGCTGTGCGGGCTCACCGACCTGCAGGTTTGGATGGTGTTCTGCGAATAACAAAAATAATACGGATGATAGCGAACATCCACGGGCCACCTGTGTCCTAAGTACTTTTATACGTCTGTTAGGTCACTTCACCCTTATCACCCAAGGTCACACAGCTTCTGAATGGCGGGCTGCCATGGGAGCTGGGCAGTCAGGCTCCAGACCCTTAGCCACCAGGCTCTCCTGCTGCTCTGATGGCAGCAGACAGGCACCAAAGTCATTCTCTTCAAAACTGCTGAGTACCTCCCTTGTGCCAGGCGGGAAGTTCCCTGTGATTTTTCTCGTGGGACTGGGGAGGGAGTTTCTGCCCAGGATGGAGGAAGCTAACTAGGCATCCCCTCCTGCTCCTACTCTTCCTAGATATACACAGACGCCTGCTCGCAGAACCCAGCCCTGTCTGATGGGGGTGGGGAGTAAGACGAAGACAAGGCTACTGAAGCTGAGCTGAGCTGAGCCCAGGCTGGGGCCCCATGCTTTGAATTAGTGCCGCAGGTGAGATTCCCCAGAAATGCTCTGAGACCATGAGATGTGCATGAAGACTTACTGAAACACACTCTTGGGAACAGCAGCAAGACAGGAGAGAGGCACTGGGCAAAGGGAGAAGCTGGCATGTGACATAGTCACACTGAAGGGGCCAGGCTCACGAGGCGCTCTGGGGCTGGGATGGCCCTTCACAAGTGTCCCAAGGTGAAGCAAGGGGACCTGACCTTTGCATACCCCAACTGAGCAGCTGCTGGAGGCAGGCCACCCTCCCAGGGAGGGGGCCGAACTTTGGGCAACGTGCCTCTTGTCCACCAACTCACCAAAGTCAATCCCCAGAGGTAGATTCAGCCAGCAGCCATCAACAGCCCACATTACTACAGTCGGCCATCTGGGGACAGTTGGAAGGGGACAAGAGAGGCCTCCTGGACAGCTTCTTCCTCCCAAGAGCAATAATGTCACAGTGGCAGGAGCGTCAAGCACCAGCCAGCCAAGCCCATAAATAGCCACTGAGCACAGCTGGGGAAGGCTGTCATTGGAGGGACCCAGGCCTAGCTGGGGGCTCTGTCTCTAAATCACTTACCACCCCCCCCCCATCTCGCGGGTCCCCTCATGGCCAGTCCTCAGGTCCCGGTCTGGCTCTGCAGTTCTCCTCCCCCACTGCTCCCCACAACAAGGCACACCCCCACCCCCATCCAATTCCTTCTCAGCAGGCTATTGTGAGGCTTGAATGAGCTTAAGCAAGTGGAAAAGTTTTGTTCACTGCTGGGGCCATCCACGAGGGAGGGGGCCCTTCATACGCTCCATACTTCCTGCCTTTGGAAGAGCTGTTCCTCCCGGCCCACCGCTTTCTCCCCTTGCCCTGGACTTCCCTCCCCTGGCCATTCTCTTCCCAGCCCTTCACATCTTCCTCCTCCCACCTGATTCTGTCTCTGTCTTTCTGAGTCTCTCTCTCTCTCTCTCTCTCTCTCTCCGAACCTCAATCTCTACATCCCTCCGCCTCTCCGTGTCACTCTGTGCTCATTTAGGTCTTTGTCTGCAGCAGTTTCACCTCCAGCCAGGGCAGCTCAACCCCACAGATGTTGGCTGCCCACGTCTGCTGTCCGGCCAGGCCTGGTGGTCGGGGCGGGGAGTGGGGGTGGACTGACCTGAACTCTTGGCTCCACAGCGGCTCCGCGCTCCGCGCTCCCCCTGCCACCCCTCTGAGTCCACACTCGGCTCCTCCTGCTCTTGCCAGCATGGCAGTCAGCCCCTGACCCTGCTTCCCAGCCTGTTTGTTTAACTACAGTCATGTGGAGAGGCCCCACAGCCACACAACTCCACCACTCCAAAAGCTTGGTGCTGGCAAGGGGCCAGGGGCTCCGCAGCAGTGCAGGCAGGCCGCCAAGCAGCAAGGCCCCGCCCCTGGAGCAGCACAGCATCCTCCAGGCTGGGCCCTGGTGAGGGTCACAAGCCCGGCCCTGTAGGGGTTGGAGCAGTGTGCAAGATCCCCATTTCCCCAGGCCCCAGGGTGCCCAAGCCTGGAAGCTGCTGACAACCCCACGGGCAAGTGAGCATTTCCGATGGGTTCAGTGGAGACAGGAACCCCACCTCTCAAGGAGCTTCTCTGAGAACCAGGTAGGGAGAGCAAATACATAAGCAGAAAAGTCACAAATGTATAGACACTGAAAAGCTCTCCAACACATGCACTCAGTATGCATAACTGAACCAGTGACTATGATAGGCATTCAGTCAGCAGTGTGTTGGATAGATGGATGGGTGGACGGGTGGGTGAGTGAATGGATGGATGGGTGAGTGAGTGGGTGGATGGATGGGTAGATGACTGGATAGATGGATGGCTGGATGGCTGGCTGGATGGATGGATGGGTGGATGGATGGATGGATGGACGGACAGACGGATGGATGGATAGACAGGTGAATGGGGGGAGAGACGGATGGATGATGGGTGGGTAGATAAACAGGTGAGTGGCTGATGGATAGACAGATGGATGGATAGGTAGGTGCATGGGTAGGTGGATGGGTGAAGTCATGGTTTGCAGGTTAGCAAGCCCATCAGTATAAGACCTCCCTTTACCTTCATCCCACCCAGAAAACCCCTTTTGCCAGATTTCTTTATTCACCAAGACTGACTAAGGCACCATACTCCTTCCTTGGCCTCTGAATTTCCAGTAACTTTTTGATTTCCTCTTCTCTGTCCCTTTTCCTGCAGGAGAGAGTGAGGGGCCCAGATCACAGACACAGATGAGTGCTCAGGAACTAAGAGGCCCACTCTGGCTGAGGCCTATACACTGACTAATTAAGGAAAGGACAGAGGGAACCAGGCAGGGTAACCACCACCCATGTTGCCTCCAGCACAGTCAGCAAAGCACAGGGAGTGTTTTGGGACAGTGCCATCAGACAGCAGGAATGGAACCTTGCTTTCTCCCTGCCAGGAGCCTCGGCCCCAAGCTGAGACAAGGCTCCCTGAGCAGAGCCCAGAGGCCCGAGGACAGGGCTTGAGCTAGTCAGGGGGCTGGAGAGAGCCAGAGCCAGGAGCTAAGCCATGGAGGGAAGATGTGGTTGAGAGCCCCAGGGAGAGAAAGTTCTGAGGCAGGCCATGGGCAGGCTGGATGCGATTAAGGTAGACACCTCACCCTCTCTAGCTTCAGTCTGCTGGGTAGCTTTGAGGTTCTCAAGACCACCCTGCCTCATCCATTGTGGGGATCCCAGTCTTACCGGGGGGCAGATGCTGTGCCCCAATGAGGCTGGGAGATGGAAAGAGGCTGGAGGAACTGAAGGGAGCCCAACAGTCTCCCCAGGCTTCTCCAACTCCTTGTGTTGTCATGAAGATTTAACAAATGTAAAATGCTTAGACACAGAGCATGTGCTCAATAACCATGAGCCATCAGCACCTAGGATAGTACCTGGCACAAAGTGGGCACTAAATATTTGTTGAATTAATGTATGAATAAATGTGGACCTGGAAGGCATAATGCTAAGTAAAATAAGACACACCGAGAAAAACAAAAACCATATGGTCTCACTGTGGAATCTGAAAAACAAAGCAAACGAACAAACAAAACAAAACTCATAAATACAGAGAACAGAAAAGCAGCCGCCAGGGGTGGAGGTGCTAGGAGATGAATAAAATGGGTGAAGAGGGTAAAGAGGTATAAGGTTCCCACTATAAAATAAATAAGTCCTGCAGACATAAGTTACAGCATGGTGACTATAGTCAGTAATATGGTAGTATATTGAAAGTTGCCAAGAGAGTAAATTTTAAAAGTTCTCATCATAAGAAAAAGAAATTGTAACTTTGTACAGTGATGAATAGTAACTAGATATTGTGGTGGTCATTTCCCAGTGTATGCAAATATCAAATCATTATGCTATACCAAAACTAATACATTATATGTCAATTATATCTCAATAAAAGATGTATGTTTGTATGCATATAAAGGGAATTTTCCGTACTCCCCTCCCCCAAAAAAGCATGAATGAATAAGTGAATCTTGCTCCCACTTTGTTCTTCTACTTTAAACACTGGAAGATACAAATCAGTATTATCTCTATAACTACCAAGAAAGGCATACAAAGTTCATTCCAACCCCAGGGCCTTTACACTTGCCCCTTCTGCCATGAATGATTTCCATCGCATCTTCACATGGTTCATGCCCTCATTTGATTCCAATCTCTGCCACTGGAAATGACAAAGTGGCAAGCCCTTACCACTGTCTGCTCATAGAGCTCCCCCACTCCCCAAAGTTGTCTCTCTTTCCTCAGTCGACCCTCACCAAGCACACACACACACACACACACACACACACACACACATCCAGGCAATCCTAACTAGACAAGTTCAGTGTCCCCACCCTACCCAGAGCTGGAACATGAGCCAAGAGGGGCTCTGTGTGGCCTGGCAGATGATTCTCCCATGCACTGGTGACCATTTGTGTCCATGCATGGCAAGGGCTCACCCAACCCACAAAGAAGATCATGCTCTGTCCCCAACCACGCCCATACCCTCCCAAGCAGCCTTGGCAAGAACCATGTCAGCATGCAAACAGTAGAGTCAAATGGACCAGGATTTAAGAATCCTTGCTCTACCCCTTAAGGGGGAAAAAAAGGCACTTTTATTGAGCACTTACTGTGTGCCAGCCTCTGTGCTAATCTCTCTACACACTTGAGCTCACTTAACAATTAAGCAAAGTAGGTGTTATCTTTACTTCACACCTGGCTGAGGCATAATAAACTGGTTAAGAGGCTAAGTAAACTGGGGCTCCGGAATGAGACAGAGCTGGGTTCAAATTTGTACTCTTCCACTCACTTGCTGTGTGGCCTTGGGCAAGTCACTACGGCTCTCTGAGTCTCTGCTTCCTCCTCTGTTATGAGGAGATAAGACAGTCACTGCCTTTGATCCTGCTGAGGATCAAAGGAGGTAATGGATGAAAGTGCCGCACGGTGTCAGGCATGCAGCCTTCAATCAAGGTCGGGGCCTGCCCTTGCCTCCTTATCTCACCAGCTCCGCTGCCAAGGTTTACAGGCTGAGACTGGTCTTCCCCGTGGTACCAGGCACAGGGCTGGGCACAACCAGCACACATGAAATATTCTTGCTGATTGGCAGAGTTTCCCAAGGCCTTGATTGCAGAGAGCACTCCCTTCCCTCTCCCGGGGGCACCCAAGCAGGGCACTCCCGCCCTGGGCAGCATCAGGGGGAGGGACTCTGGAGAGAGGCCCTTTCCCACCTCTGATCCTCTGCTCTGTTTGGAAGCCCTCCACGACCATGTGTCCTGCCCTGAACCCCAGGTCCTGCCCCAGAGCCTTGGGTCTGAGTTCCTATCTAGAAAGCTTGGCTGGCACCCTGGCTTCTCCAAGACAGTGGCCACCTACAGGCTCATCAGCCACCCACCCCAGTGCCTGGAGCTCTGACTCTGCCCCAGCCCTTTAGCTGGACTCTGCCATACACTGACACACAGCCCCCACTCATACCAGCTGCCCAGATCACCCACTCCAGAACCCTGAGCTCCAGTCTGCCCACAACTCAACCCTCTAGCCGCCACCCACCTACCCACGGCTGTCACTTTCACCTCACCCAACAGCCCATGCATACACACTCGGAGCCTACAGCCAGTCCCCGCTAACCCTGCCCTCTGAAGGACCCTGAAGGTTGGCAGAAAAATCACTGAGGCACTTTGACATCAATCACAGACACTCATAAATAAATATGTGTAAATCACATGCAAACCAAGGTGGGAATTTACATCTTTCATTGCTGAATCAGCATCTCCCAGTTCCAGGGAGGCTGCCTGCCTCAGTGCTCAGGAGGTTCAGGACAAGAGCCCTCTCATTCTCGAGGTCCACTGAATAATCCCAGCAGCAGCATCTGAGATTCTCAAACCTCCAAGTTGGGAGTATCCACCACCGTTTACTGACCACCTATTACACACACTCGCCCAGACACTATCCCCCACAGACATTAAATGAGATAGCATGTAAAGTACCTAGACTGGCAGCTGGCACCCAGTGAGTACCCACTATGTTTGGACTACAACTATTTCTACCATCTCTGAGCCTCAGTTTCTTCTGAGTGCTTTGGTGAGGCTGTAATGTATAAACCCAGGTAGAACCACTTAGCATAATTCCTGCGCATAGTAAGCACTCAATAAATCTTAGCTATTATTATTAAATAGAGTGTGTCTATCCAAACAAATTCTGGAGAGATATAGCCTGTAGGAGTAGTTATGAGGGGGTGAGGCAGAGAGATTAATGGAGGACTTCCACTTTCTGTTTCATGTGTTTTGGAGGGAAAGAATGCTTGCAAATAAGCTTTTATCATCAGCAAAAACTATAAAGACATTCCTATCTGGTGGAATAAAAGCTGTCAAGGCAACGGCCCTGTCATGGAGCTTTCACTTCTCAGCTGCCTCCCCATCGTCCTGCTCCACTCTCCTGGGGCTCCACGTCCCTCGAAACCTGGCAGGTGCCAGGTAACGTCGACCAGGGGAAAGTTCGCTCTGGACACGACACTTACGTTCATAAGCCCTTACGTGACCTCCCCCGTCTGGCAGGACAGAGTGAGCCTAGGAACCCTGGAACTTTTCCACACAAGCTAAGCCAGGCCTTGATGCTCCCATCTGCCCTCAAGGACTGAACCCAGGCAGAGGCCTCCTGGCTTAGATTCAGTCCCATCCCCATGGCCCCCAGAGAGGCCGCTACGTCTGGATTCGCTGTGGCCCCTGACCTTTGTTGCTCTTCCCTGCTCCTACCAGCAGCCAATGTGTGGGATCTTTGGATCCTGTACATCTTCACCCACGTCATGGATAAAGAACATTGGGCAGGACCGGGCCCTTGTCCAGGGTGCCCGGGCCTGTCACCCAGCACCCTGCAGCTTTAGTTGGCTCATGGGATACAAATAAGAAGATACTCCCTCAGGGCCTCTGGGTGGCTCAGTCAGTTAAGTGTCTGACTCTTGATTTTGGCTCAGGTCATGATCCTAGGGTCGTGTGATCAGGCCCCACGTCAGACTCTGCACTGACAATGTGAAGCCCGCCTGGGATTCTCTCTCTTCCTTTCTCTGCCCTTCCCCCACTTGTGCTTGCTCTCTCTCAAAATAAATAAATACAGGGGCACCTGGGTGGCTCAGTTGGTTAAGCGTCCGACTTTGGCTCAGTTCATGATCTCACAGTTCATGAGTTTGATCCCTGCGTTGGACTCTATGCTGACAGACAGCTCAGAGCCTGGAGCCTGCTTCAGATTCTGTGTCTCCCTCTCTCTCTGACCCTCCCTCCTCATGCTCAATCTCTCTCTGCCTCTCAATAACAAATAAACGTTAAAAAATTTTTTTAAATAAATACATACTTAAAAACTTTTTAAGGATTCTCTCTTTCACTCTGCCCCTCTTCCCTGCTTGCACTATCTCTCTAAAAAAAATATAACAATAAAATTTTCTAAAAAAGATACGCCCTCTTCTCTGAAGCCCACTTCTTCTAAGACTGAAAGCCAGTGTCTACTTCCTTCTGATACTAAAAGCCAGTATCTCCCCCTCCCTATTCACCCCCCATTTTAAAAATGAAGGAAATGAGACCGTCATTCAGCAGCCACTTTTTTTTTGTTTTGTTTTGTTTTTATTTCTGAGAGAGAGAGAGCCAGCGTGAACAGGGGAGGGTCAGAGAAAGAGGGAGACACAGAATCTGAAGCAGGGTCCAGGCTCTGAGCTAGCTGTCAGCACAGAGCCCGACGCAGGGCTCAAACCCACAAACCTTGAGATCATGACCTGAGCCGAAGTCGGACGCTTAGCCAACTGAGCCACCCAGGTGTCCCTCAGCAGCCATTCTTTATTGGTACCACTACAGACGAGGAATTGGGTGCTGGAGAGACAGAGCCCACTACCCCCAGGAGCTCACAGTTCCATAGAAGGGACAGACACACAAAGGGTAATGATTGACCATGCAGGGCCGTAAATGCTAACACCAAGGCGGTCTGCACAATACAGTGGGGAAGCAGGGCAGATGTCATGGTTTAGTCTCGAGTGGGAGCATGAGACCCTTGAACTAGGACTTGAAGAATGCAAGGAGGGAGCATTCCAAGGAGAAGGAACTGTGTGTGCAAAGGTAGGGAGTCATTAGGGCCTGATGTGTGTCTGGGAACAGAAGCTCCAAGCTGCTGGGTTCAGAGGACAGGCAGAGGCAGGGCTTTGGAGGTAACACCTTACACAGTAAAGAGAAATGGAAGGCTTCTCGGGAAGCAAGTGACATGTCCAAGTTGCGTCTTGGGGACGCATCTGACCTAACACAACACAGGGAATAGAGGAAGGGAGACGTATCCTAGACCAGTCACTAGATTTTAGGATTTACCTGCTCCCCTTACACACATTCTTTTACCATGACTTCCCTGGAGCCAGTGATGTGTAGGCTTTGGCCATCCCTTGAGGTACTCAGAGCCAGTGGGTCAATGGGCCTACAAATGGAGGTAAACCGAGGCACTCTACCCAAGGATCCTTTAGAAAGGAGAGCAGGGATAGGAGTCTGACATATACTCTGTTCCCAGCCACAAAGCAAAGTCGAGATTCGAGGGTGATTTTATCTACCATGACAAGTCCACCCCCAGGCTCAGACAGGTATTGTTGCAGGCTCGGCAGACATCCCCAAGTCAGACAGATGTCCAGGGCTCAAACAGACATTGCCCCCAGGCCAGGAAGATGTTGTACCAGGCCCGGACAGATGCTGTGCCAGGTTCAGACACATGTCCTGGGCCCAGACAGAAGCTGTCCCGGGGCCAGATAATGTGCTGGGCTCAGCCAGGTGTCCCAGCCTCAAACAGATGTTGTCTCTAGCCCAGGCAGATGCTACCCTAAGCTCAGACAGATGTCTGCCACCAGAGATACATAAAGATGCTAAGAGGTCCCTGGGAAAATATCGTTCCTAAATCCTCCTTTGCCACTCCCACCCTCCACCTGCTACCCTCAAGAAAGCTGAGGAAGGCCAGCACTGAGCCCAGCCAACTCTCTCCAGAGCCCCCAACTTGTAACAGTCAAAGAGCCCTATCATTCTGTCCCTCCCTCTGGCTCCAGGCTAGTCGGCTACACAGAAGGGAGAAAGGCACATACAGCAGGGTGATGAGTGAGGCACAGGCACAGGAATACAGGGCACTTGTGTCATCTGTGGTGGGGCCGACAGTAATGCCTGGGCCACCCGAGGGGACTATAAGAAGAGGGAGCTGGGGGGCTAAAGGAAGAAGTGGGTTGATGTGAGGACCAGGCCCACTAAGTCTTACTTCTAACCCATACCTGAGACTGGCTGGAGGAAAGAGGTCCTGTGACCTCATCTCCATACTCCCATCTCTGCCCAACACCCTAAAAATGTCATTACTCAGTCATTTGAGGGTAATTACTTCTCCAAAGGTGGGCAGCATTAGGCTAGGGAGAGAGGAATAAGGAGGCCGGCCCCAGTGTGGACATAAAGTGGGAGACAGTTCCACGCATCAGCTTGGATGGAAGAATGACCTCCCCCCACCTTCTCTAAGAGCCTTCACAGGGGCAGCTGGGATCCAGAAGGAAAAAGACCTTTCTCCTCACAACCACACAGCTATTGTCAGGAGCTAGAGTTGTATGCACTGCAGCTGTGCAGAAGTTGGGGTTCAGAAACCGTGGGGTACTGAATGTTCCTGGTCCGTGGGTGGAGGAGGCAGCCAGTAGGGGTGTGGTGGGGGAGAGGGGTTTTATTGACAGCCTAACAGCCCCAACTGCCTTGAGAGACCTCCCTACTGGACTAAGTCTCTTTCAGTGAAGAGCTAGGGAGGCAGCAGTTCATGAATATGTAAATTAACCTGGAGCCACGCCCTCAGCAGGTGAAGTTGGGACCTTCCTTCCTGCTCTACCTATGGCCCCTCAAGGGCTACGTGGAGGAGGCTGAGAAAGGTGAGTTGTGAGCTTTAAAACCCCTGTCAAGGGCGCCTGGGTGGCTCAGTTGATTAAGCAGCCAATTTCAGCTCAGGTCGTGATCTCACGGTTTGTGGGTTCGAGCCCCGCATCAGGCTCTGTGCTGACAGCTTGGAGCCTGGAACCTGCTTCAGAATCTGTGCGTGTGTCTCTCTCGGCCCCTCCCTCACTCATGCTCTGTCCCTCTCTCTCAAAAATAAATTAAAAATTTTAAAAACAAAAAAACAAAAATAAAACCCTGTTAAGCAGAACCACGTTCTGACACAACTACTAACACTGATGCCCATATAGTAACACAAACCAAGCACCAGCACCCTAATACAAGCACACAAATACGTTAGGGAAATCTATAAAGTACAAGCACACGGATTCATGCAAGCACACTAATATACTGTCAGCATATACACAAGCACACCAAGCCCAACACAGTATTGCAAACACTGTATCACACACAAACGCAAGGGGACTCTTCTTCCTCCCCTGCACCCTACCCAAGCTGCCCACTCCTCACCTTCAGCCAGGACACCAAGTCAGCACCAGGCCCGGGAAAGCACCTCACTCTTCTACTGAAGGCGACAAGGACTTAAATTATCATTCACTGCTCCCACCCCACCCTGTAGTGGTGAATTTTGCAGCCATCCAGATAAAAAGTGTGTTTTTAAAAAAAGGAAAGAAAGAAGGAAAAGAAGAAGAAAGAAACTCAAACCCAGCCCCAGCCTTTCAGAGTGATTAATCCCCGCTAATGATTTACCGATTTGCAGAGAGCGTGTTCTGCATAACCGGATTGTGGGTATTAGCACCAGCTCAGAGGCTGCCATTCTGCTAAAAATGAAAGTAAATTTTAAGAGCAATTGACCACCCCTAATTTGAATATTCTACAGATGCACTGGGAGGACCCCCCCCCCATCCCCACCCATAGGCTTAGGGGCTGAGGCAGGGGAAAGAATGCAAAGAAAGATTCATCCCTAAGAGATATTTCACCTTCCATCCCTCCTGCCTTTCACCAAGACTGAGAAATAGGGAGCCTTGGATTAAATAGCAGAGGCTGCTTCCCCGTCCTCTGCCTCAGGCAGCAATGCCCAGCCCACCCCTCTACTCCCTAACACCAGGCTTTTGCCAGCACAGGCAAGAGAGAAGGGAGAGGACACCTGGAGGGGCTGAGTTTAGAGGGGAAGACGTGGGAGCCTGACAGCTCAGAACAATGATCACATCCCATGTGGGACAGCTTTCTGGACGGTGGCGAGCACTATGAATCTGTCCAGCTGGCACCAATCGGCACAGAGGCACCGGATGGACACGATGACCCTGGCACTGCCCCAGGTCAGAATCTGTGACAGCAGGACCCTGCCAGACTCTTTCCATCAAAAACACATTGCAGCCCAGAAGAGAGCAGAGTGTGGGCATGCTCACTCCTGACACCGCTTTGCAAGAACTGGGTGGGGAGTAGGCAGTTTCCACTCCTGTTCATACAGCCTCTCTTACTCACCCTAGGCAGCCAGGGAGAAAAAGCAAGCCACACTTTCCAAACTTTCATCAGGGCAGGTCTCATCTCACCTCTATAAGCCACCCAACAGGGGCCACCCTGCCCAGTTTACAGATGAGGATGCTGAGGCTGAGACCGGTCCAGTGTCATCCAGCAGACCTGAGTCTGAGCTAAGGTAGAACCCAGGACCTTCGACACTCTGCAAACGCAGGATCCAGGGTGTGAGGGGAAGACAGGCAGAAGGGAAAGGAAGCAGCTGTGAGTGCTGGCCCCGTCCTGTCCCCTTACCCCAGCCCAGCTACCTCAGCAAAACCTCAAAGTCCCATGCACTGCACACAGAAGGGTGTTCTCAGATACCAGCCCCCTCAGTAGCCCTCCCCATGGGCCCAGATCTGCCTTTCCTGGGCTCTTCTCGATGCTCATGACTTACAGCAAGGAATCTGGGGCGGGGAGTGTCCTAGAGCCTGGCTTCCCCCAGCAGTGGGAGGCCTTGGGTCTGCAGATGCACCTGGTCTCAGGGCTTCCCGGACTCCCAAGCACCCACCAACCGGACTGACAAGACACAGCACAGGGGTTCAGAGTCCAAGGGGGAAAGCGGCCAGACCCAGCTGCCCCCTCCTCCTCCCTCCCGGATCTCACTTGGTGTGCCATTGTGCCGGCTCCCCAGCCTGGGATGCGTGTCTGGAATATCACAGTGCATATGTGGCTGCACAGGTGCTGGTGGTGAGCGCTGGCTGTTGTCTTCTAGAGGCCGTGTCTGGATCGCTCAGGCTGGAGTGTGAACGTAGATTACCGGGTTTGTGTCTGTGACTCAGGGCTTTGCAGAGAGACTGTGTAGGGGCTGGAGTTCATCCCTTCGGAGATTTCCCCTGCAGCCCCCTCCGGCTGCCAGACCCCCCACAGTGAGGGCCGCATCTGCTGGAGGCTCGGTGACCTGTGTCAAATGAGCAGGCGCTCGGTCACACTCCAGAGCCTGGAGGAGGCCGCACCACTCTGGGAAAGCCCGCAGCTCCTAGCTTGGGGGCGGGCTGAGCAGGGGCCCCGCTGGGGAGGGAGGTCCCAGAGCCTCTGAGACTGGCGGCAGCCTGGCTGGGAGCTGCCCTCCACAGACAAGGGAACTGGGGTGGTGGGGGGGAATAGGAAAAGAAAGATCTTCCCTGCTTCCTTGGGACTAGCACGGCTGCTGACTGGCATGAGCCAAACTCTGAGCTGGGCATGGGCCCTCCTCCGCTTTCTGATCCCTTGTGCGGATATATTAGTTCCCTAGGGTGTGGGCGTATGCACCGATGTGTCGGCGTGATAGGCAGGGTTCGCCTCTTTGTGCATTGGCGGGGAGAGTGTGCGTGTGTCTGTGCGTTCATGTTTGCGAACGCCAGCGTGTGCCTATTTGTGTGAACTGGCATGCCAGAGGAGAGCGTCCATGCTTGTGACCCCAAGGGTCCGCAGGTCTCCTGTATTTCCGCATCACTGAAGGGATGCCTACCTGAGCCATCTTGGCCTGTGTGCAGGTTCTACACGTTTCCTTTTAGACACGTGCCTGTATTTATCATTGTGTGTCGATTTATGTGACTATGAATCCTGACTTAAGGGGATGACTCCCTGTGTCCCTACTGTGAATGTGTATGTTTGTCCCTAAGCTAAATTGCATGTGTGTGCCTGAGTGTTGTGTGTATGGATGCACATCCGTTTGCACACCTCAACCATTCAGCGTCTCCATGGGTCAGGTAGGTGTCTGACTTGTATCTCCCAGTTTCTCCCCAGGCTGTGGGAGGGCGGGGCTCCTGGAGAGAGGGGCTGTTTAACTGCAGGCATCTCTGCCAATGGGCACGTCAGAGCCCCCAGAGTCCTACACAGACAGAATCGTCAGGAGCAAAAACAAGGAGGCGCCAAGACCTCTAGCAGGAACCGAACTCTCAAATCCAAGAAAATTTTAACTCCAGACCAAACCCATACATTGTAGAGGCTCGAAAACTTTCAAAACAGAGAAGGGAATGTTACCCTGCCCTGGTCCACACGGCTCGCGCCAGGGCAGTACCTAACACTAGAGCTTCAGGGCAGTCCTGAGAAGCAGGCATTGCTATCCCCATTTTAAGACGAATAAACCGAGGCTCTGAGAGGCAAAGCAGCTAGCACAAAGTCAGTCACAGAGCTGCTAGTGGGGGGGGGGGGACAGGATCAGGACTGAGGCTTGCCAGCTGACAAGCTGGTGACCTAGGAGCCTGGCTTTGCTGCAGACATGCCTCAATTCAGCACACATCTGGGAACTGGGCTTCAGAAGCCCCAGCTGGCCCTGGCCTGCCCCCGGGAGAGCTACCGGAGATGGGGCCATGGGCTCTCTCTGCTGCGACAGCCAAAGCCACTACTCCCACCAGTGCCCTCCCCCACGGAACAGCAATGGGAGCACAATGAGGAGCAGGACCTTTGTAGATTCTGCGCCCTTGGACAAGTTCAGTTTCTTCATCTCTGCCCTGGGGATAACAATCTCAGGGCCCTTCCACAGGGCTGGGGATGCAGGTAAACCATGAATGGATGTAAAAGCACTTGATAGGGGCGCCTAGGCGGCTCGGTCAGTTGAGCATCTGACTTTGGCTCAGGTCATGATCTCGTATTTCAGGGGATCGAGCCCGGTGTCCGGCTCTGTGCTGACAGCTCAGAGCCTAGAGCCTGCTTCCGATTCTGTGTCTCCCTCGCTCTCTGCCCCTCCCCCACTCGTGTTGTGTCTCTCTTTTTCACTCACAAATGAATAAATATTTTAAAAAATTTTAAGCACTTGATAAAGCACTGTGCACATGGAATGCTGTTCTTCAAGTCTCAGTGGAGATTCAAAGGCTAGACATCGTAACACCTGACCACTGTCCAGACACTTCCCTTCCTCCAATAGGAATGGAGAGATTCAAAGAATCTGGCCATCACAGCTGGAAGGCACTTATTGGTTAGCTGGTCCAAACCTCCACAACCCCACTCGATGGATAAGGAAACTGAGACTTGCTTACAGAAGGAGAGTAACATGCCTGCTCGTAGAGCACTCACAATAGAAACAGCCAGAGTAAAAGCCCTTCAGGAGTTTTTCACCCGCATTGTCTCAGACCACCATCTGACTTCCCTCAGTGAGACAGGTGGGCTGCCTGGGGTACTGTTGCTCCCAATTTACAGGGAAGAAAACAAAGAGCTACAGGGATTGGAACAGAGTTGTTCTCGCCCAGGAAGATGGTGGCAGGTCCAGGTAGGAAGCCCAGGCTTCAATGTCATGCTGGCCTGGTGAGGGCTGGCATGAGACGGGCCTTCACTACAGAATTCCCACCCCCTGGGCCTAGGGGAGGGGCCGGGAAGGCAAGTGCTTTCTGATCTTATGAAGAAAAGGTGACCAAGGTGACCACTTGTTGGGCCAGAGACTAGGAAAACCAAGCATCCCCAGCTGGGTTCAGACAGAGCTCCATCACAGCTCTTGAAGCAAGGGTGGTACCGGAGAAGACTGCTCAGGACAGTAGCCAATGGCCAGACAAGGACCCTGCCTTGTCCCGCTCCATCCCTTGAGGGCTAGCCAGAGGCTGGTCTAAGACATTCAAGGCCTGGATGAGCACAGTCTGTGCCCGGGATGACCCCTGTCACTGTGGACTCTGCCCCAGGCACCCCGAGGACCATTTCCACTGCAGCTGCTCTCTGAGCCCCCATCATCCTTATGTACTCACTGAGGCTCTATTCTGCAGTTCTAAATCCCCCAGTAGGGCCTAGCTGGGCCCCCAGCCCAGTTCTGTGATCTGGGACCCCAGGGTCAGAGGCAAGACCAGGGGCTGGGGGATGGAGGCGAGCGGTGAGCCGCCAGCCGGAAGACTCCCTGGGACCCAAACCTCAGTGCAGAAAAGAGGGAGACTGCAGCTCACTTCACTTTGTCTCCAGCCCAGTGTTGGTGTTAGAGGCACAGAGTAGGTGCACTGAGGTCCAAGTCCACTCAGGATCTTTCAAGGAGCCCTCAAAGAGCTGGGGAGATGAGGAGATCCTCATGGTATACCTCACCTCTCTAACAAGACTTCTTCCATCTCAATTCCCTTTTCAGCAGCCCGGGCAAGTCCGTTAAACTCCAGCCCGGGGCTCTAGGCGAGGCTGGACAGCTCCCGGCCTGCACACTGCATTTCTGAAGTGCCAGCCACCCTTCCCCAAGTCCATGCCACTCCTCACCTGGAGCAACCTTCGCGTCCGGGAGTGACCCTGTCATGACCCCGACCAAGGAGCCGGTCAGGCAGAGAGATGGAGCGAGGAGGCGGCAGCTGCGTGGGACAAATACCCGTGGGCGCAGTATGTCCACCACCCCCGTCGGCGGGAGGCATTTTCACCGGAGCCTCTAGGTCCTCTCACTCCGGAAGCCCGGAACGCGGCCTGGATACGGGAGCTCCCGCCTCCCCGCAGCATCGCTGCCGCGGGCCGTGCGGCCCCCGCGCCGCCCGCGCGGTACTCACCTGGTCCGCGGAGTCCGGGAGAAGGGGAAGCCGCACGAGGCGGGAAGCCGGGGCCGGTCCGACTCCACCCGTGCCCGACGCGCTCTCGGGGCCGCGTATGTTGGCGGAGTTGCGACGCTGGGTCTAGAAGAAGAGGGAAAACGAGACGGGCCGGGGAGGCGCGCAGAGGAGAGCTCTGTGCCGGCTGGAAGCCGCGGGCGGCAAGGCGGCCGAGGTGAGCAGCCGCGCCGGAACCGAGCCGGGACCCGCGCCGCCTCCGGCTCGCCGAGACCCGCGGGAATCCCGGCCCGCCAACAGCGGCACTGCGGAGGGAGGAGCGCGGGCCTCAGCTGCTTCTCGGAGCCCGAGCGCCTCCCGGAGCCCGCAATCCCCGCCGCCTCCTCTCGGCCGCCCGGGCAGGAGACGGGCAGGCATTCAGTTCGCATGGAGTGTGGGACCTGCCGGGCTCCGAGTCTCCTGTACCAGGGGTAAGCGGGGCCCACGCAGCCAGGACGAGAGGGGGTGCGGTCCCAGTGCCACCCCCGCGCCACTCCCCACGTGGCGGCCGCGCCCCCGGGGCGTGAGTATGTAAGCGGACGGTAGGGGGGCCGTGAATGAAGCCCCGGCGGCCAATCAGCACGGCCGGCGCGCGGGACCCCGGGAGCAAGGCCCAATGGCGAGCTCTGGGCGGCCGGGCCGGGCGGCAGGCGGACGCGGGGGGCGGGGGCCGTGGCCGGGGGGCGGGAGGCGGCTCCGCGGGCAGCCAATGGGCGGCGGGTGGGGTGGGGCTCCGGAGCGCCGAGCGGGTCGAGGCTTTAAGCCGGCGGAGCGCGGCGGCGGGGCCCGCAGACGGAGCGGAGCGGCGGCGGCGGCGCGGCGCAGGGCGCGGGGCGGCATGGCCACCACCGCGCAGTACCTGCCGCGGGGCCCCGGCGGCGGAGCCGGGGGCACGGGACCGCTTATGCACCCGGACGCCGCGGCGGCGGCGGCGGCGGCGGCCGCCGCCGAGCGGCTGCACGCAGGGGCCGCGTACCGCGAAGTGCAGAAGCTGATGCACCACGAGTGGCTGGGCGCGGGCGCGGGCCACCCCGTGGGCCTAGCGCACCCCCAGTGGCTACCCACGGGAGGAGGCGGCGGCGGCGACTGGGCTGGAGGCCCGCACCTGGAACACGGCAAGGCGGGCGGCGGCAATACCGGCCGAGCCGACGACGGCGGCGGAGGAGGAGGAGGTTTCCACGCGCGCCTGGTGCATCAGGGGGCGGCCCACGCGGGCGCGGCATGGGCTCAGGGCGGCACGGCGCACCACTTGGGCCCGGCCATGTCGCCGTCCCCAGGGGCTGGCGGGGGCCACCAGCCCCAGCCGCTCGGGCTGTACGCTCAGGCGGCCTACCCGGGGGGCGGCGGCGGCGGCCTGGCCGGGATGCTGGCGGCGGGCGGCGGCGGCGCGGGGCCCGGCCTGCACCACGCGCTGCACGAGGACGGCCACGAGGCGCAGCTGGAGCCGTCGCCTCCGCCGCACCTGGGCGCCCACGGACACGCACACGGACATGCACACGCGGGCGGCCTGCACGCGGCAGCGGCGCACCTGCACCCAGGCGCGGGCGGCGGTGGCTCGTCGGTGGGCGAGCACTCGGACGAGGACGCGCCCAGCTCGGACGACCTGGAGCAGTTCGCCAAGCAGTTCAAGCAGCGGCGCATCAAGCTGGGCTTCACGCAGGCCGATGTGGGGCTGGCGCTGGGCACGCTGTACGGTAACGTGTTCTCGCAGACCACCATCTGCCGCTTCGAGGCCCTGCAGCTGAGCTTCAAGAACATGTGCAAGCTCAAGCCGCTGCTCAACAAGTGGCTGGAGGAGACCGACTCGTCCAGCGGCAGCCCCACCAACCTGGACAAGATCGCGGCGCAGGGCCGCAAGCGCAAGAAGCGCACGTCCATCGAGGTGGGGGTCAAAGGCGCACTCGAGAGCCACTTTCTCAAGTGCCCCAAGCCCTCGGCGCACGAGATCACCGGCCTGGCCGACAGCCTGCAGCTGGAGAAGGAGGTGGTGCGCGTCTGGTTCTGCAACCGGCGGCAGAAGGAGAAGCGCATGACCCCGGCGGCCGGCGCCGGCCACCCGCCCATGGACGACGTTTACGCACCCGGCGAGCTGGGGCCGGGCGGGGGCGGTGCGTCGCCGCCATCAGCGCCCCCGCCGCCCCCGCCGGCCGCACTGCACCACCACCACCACCACACACTGCCCGGTTCAGTGCAGTGACCCTGCGGGCCAGGCCCCCGCCGGCGCGCGGCGAGGCGCCGCGCGGCCTGAACTCTTTTTGTTCGGTTGCTTTGGATTTTACAAAAAGCCCAGAAACTTTCGAACAAAACCAAACACCCGGATGACCCTCTCTGGCGAGCGGCGAAGACGGCCGATAGGCTGCGTCGCCCGAGCCCCGGGAGAGAGGAGCCGGAGATCCGGAACGCGCCCACTCACCGGGCATCCTGCCCGCCGCCTGCTCCCCGCCCCCACCCCCTCGACGACCCCCGCCCCTGCCCCCCGGGCTGTTCGGGGCCGGATCCCGGCAGCGGCCTCCCCACAGCGACAGGTAACGCGGTACGGGGTTAGGGTTTCCCCGGGAGAGAGGACGAAGAGAGGAGGGTGCCCTATCCCTCTCCCCGGCGCGGACTCCCGAGCCTGCGGGTTGAGGGTGGGGGACTGTCACTTTATCCGCTCCACGCCTCTTCTCTCTCATAAGGATGCGCCCCACCCCCCCCTTACCCTTCCTCCGGGCTTGGTTTTTTACGGTTTTTATTTATTCACGGAGCCTCCCAGCTCCTGGGGTCCTTCTAACTCCGCCCGCGCCCTTAATTTAAATCGCTGTATACTGTATTTATCGGGGCCCCGGAGGGGAGGCCGCGAGAGCCGCGTCTGTGTATAAAAGCAGGAAATAGCCAAAGCTTTAATCTAGCCTAATTTATTTTTTTCCCCTTATCTTCCCCTACCCTACCCCAAAAAAGCAAAACAAAAACAAACAAAAAAAAAAACTAACAAAAAAAAATTCGAGTGTTCATTTTTTCGTTTCGTTTCATCCGAGCTGCGATTCGGTTCCCGGCCACGCGGGAGGGGTCTGCGCTCCCACAACATAGTCCCTGGGAAGAGGCTTCTGCCCCGCTGCAGACTGACCGCCGCCCAGCAGGGCCCCCCGCTCCCCGCGGGGCCCTGCCCTCCTGGCCACAAACAAACGAAACTTGACAAAGTTGGAGATATTTTTGGACCAGCTGTAGAAATAAGCCGTTCCCTGAGAACCTTCTGCCTGATTCCCTGCAGCTTCCGCCTGCTCCCTTTCCAGCCCCACCTGGGATGCGGGATGCTGGGGCGGCCAGGAGAGAAATTCCCCAAGTTTGGGGTGAGGTGGGAACCATGTAAATATGTGAGATATGTACACACTGGCGGGGAGAAGAAACATTTTGTGCTTGGTTTTTATTTTTGGTTTTCCGGGTTGCCCTCCATCCCCATCCTAAAGGATTTTGTACACCGAATAATCCGAAAAAAAACAAAATATTTTAATATGATTTCCAAATTTCTGACCCATCGCTATTTATTTTCTGGATGTGTTTGGAGCTTCCCCCTTCTCCATTTCTTGTTCTGTTTGTTACCGTTTGAATTTAAATTTTGTTATTTTATTTTTATTATTTTTTTGGAACAATGTTTTGGTGCATTCTTTGTATCTTTATTGCAAAAAAAAATAATGTAGACTGGGAAGTTCCCTTTATATTTATGTTATAGTAAATATTTTATTACTCACATAAACATGTACCCCAGGGCTGTGTCCTGTCCTTTTTACTCCGAGGGTTGGGTTGGTTTGCGGGTTAAATGTTGGGATACCCTGGCTAACCTCTCCTAAAGTTCTGGCCACGCTATCTTGGAGCAAGGTGACCACGCAGACCTTCTCTCAGGCCAGTATGAGGGCTGCCTATTACTTGGACAACAATTGGACCCCTGCCTCAGGCAAGTTCAGTTTAGGGGAGATGAAGCTGCCTCGTGTCCCCTTCCGTAAACAAAACTATCCTGAGACCAGACCAGGCCCTACGACACTGCAGACACCACACTGATTTGGGGACAGCCATTCCTCAGGTACAACTCAACTGTTTCTCAGCCAAGGAAGAATTGCCTTCCTCACCTGGACCACCAGCCAGGCATCTCTGTGTTCCCCACCCGAGACCCAAGCCCCTGACTTTGGCCTCCCTTTCCATTCCACGGGAGGCCTTCAGGCCAGCTTCACCCTCCCAGGTCATGGGGCGGTTGGAAGCAGGGTCAAGCCCCACCAGCCCACCCCAGCTGGCTCTCCACCCACAAAACAAACGGTGCCTGAACCTACCTCGATCCATTAGGAGTTCTAACAGCTTCCGTGGTGGTCCTGCAGGAATTAAGTGGGCCTGGGGAGGGAGTCCTGCCTCTTGGCTTAGGCAAAGCCAGTCCTACTTCTCTGCAAACAAACCACCTGCCCGAGCTTCACTAGTGGAGGAATGAGGGCACAAACAATTGTGTCACCAGAAGGCCATTCCCTCTCTACAGGGATGGGTCCCCAAGAACCTCCCTTCCTTCCCCGAACTCAGGGAGTAATGCATATGCCTATGGGAAGACCCAACGGTTGTGCAGCCGTGACCTGGGGGGAAAGACGCAGTCTCAGACATCTCCCCGTTCAAGCTTTAGCAGCAAATATCTCCCCACTGCCTCCCCAGAGTCATGATGGTGGGGGAAGGTCTGGATTCCGGGGCCAGAGCTCAAGGTTACCTATGTCCCAGTCAGGATCCTCTTTTTCCTTTAAAACAACTTTTAAAGATATGAATAAAACAGCTCTTCTGTTTCCTCCATAGATGGCAGGTTTTTTCTCGGGAGAAACGACACGAGGTGTCTCTTACTGTCCGTGGACACAAAGCCTGAAGCAGCACAATCACTGGATTGGGTGGGGGGAGGAAGCAAGTTGTGTCCCTAGCGAGCTTGTATGTGTGGCCCCCTCCTGCCAGGGAAGCTGCCAGAGCCCAGGGGCTGGGAGAGGCCTTGGCTCCATAGGACACATCTTGGGCACCCAGAGAGGTGTTCCCAGGCTGCCAGTTTGGTGGTTCCTGGCTAGGCTGAGGCTTCAGGATGATGGCACCAAGCTGAGAGTTCCCGGTGACTTTCTGGGCTCTGACCCTCAATCTCAGGAGGAACTATCTCTGCAGGTACACAGGCCACCCAGATTTTCCAAGGCTCAGCCTCTTACTTACTGCTGCTTTCTTCTTCCTCCCTTATTCAGTCCAGCCTAGTGGGCAATTAGCCCTGTAACTGGCACCTGTGTCCCGGCCATCACCCATACGGGCAGACCAAGCGCACCTCCTCATGCTTAAAGACCAGGCCGGGAATGTAATGGCCAGGTGACAGCATTGGCCTCCATTTCCTGCTCCCACTAAGTAGAGAACTTCAAATCAGCCCCGCACTCCCCCACACTCTCTCATTTCTCCATTCCTGGATTTGTCCCAGCCCCAGGGCCCTGGAATGGAAGCAAATGAAGCTCAGAGCTCCCCTGCCGCCTGCACCACTCTGAGCCTCAGCAGGTTTGGAGGTTGGAAAGGCAACAGGGAAGACGGGGCCTTTCACTGGCCTCTGCCTGCAGCTGACACCGATTGATTGATTGATTTCCTAATTGTCTGCTTAATCCTGTACAAGAGGGTGGATTTATTATTTAAGAAGTCAACTCAAAAACAGCAAAACAATGTGTTCTCCCAAGAACTAGCAGCAGCTGAGGAATAGAACAAAAAAAAAATGGAGAAAAAGTGGAAACAAGGATGGGAGAAAAGCTTCCACTTTGTGAAGATTTTACTTAATGAGCACCAGCCCAGGACAGCTACCCAGCGACCAACGCTTTGGTCACAGAAGCCCCCAGAGCTCCTTTCCCCAGCCTCCAGCTTGGGATGACCATAGGAGCCATAGCACATTTGACTGTACAAGGAGAAACCATAGGGAGAGAGACAGATTGGGTCCTGGAGTCTTCCTCCGGGATACAACACAGCTTAGGAAAGGTTTCTCCGTCCCGTGTGTGTGTGGAGCTGCCAGCTCACTCCCGAAAGCCCCAGACTTTCTTGCATTCAAGAGAGGCAGATGGCCCTAGCATCAACCTTCGAGGAAGCCCAAGCATTCTCCAGCCGATTTGGAATTTTCTGATCCCATCTCTCTCCCCTTCTCACTTGATGAAAATTATTGTCTATGATCCTGTGGACACAGATTTTGTGCATTGAGAGAGCTTCACTCTTCCCACATGAACCTCTGTGTTGGTGTACAAATTTGTGTGTGCGACTGTGCCTGCAAACCTATAGATTTTTCTACCTCACTCCCGGAGATAGAAGGGAAAGGAAGGCCATGCTACACCACTAATGCCTTGAGCTGGGAAAACACTGGCAGGATGGGGGTTGGCTAAAACAATAAGGAAGGTGGCCATCATTGTCACCAAGGCAAACCCAGAAGGTCCCCTGCCCTAAACCTCAAGGATACCTGTATTCTCCCCCCACCTCCTGCCCCAGGAAGTTGTAATAGTATGTTGCATGGCTTAGGTCCTGTACAATCATCCCTTGACCCCAGAACCGGGCTGGGTGTCCACAGAACTAGCTGACCCCCAACCATAGCCACCCACTCAGAGCTGTTTGGAATGGAGTCTCCTCTGGAGAGGCTCTGGGCCTGCATGTGGGAAGGTCAAGTTCCCAATGACTTTCCCGGGCCCGGGCCTTTCAGAGCAGGGCTTGAGTTCCAGAAAGGAGACCCATCTGAGCAGGGAGAGAAGCGAAAGTAAGGTTGGTTATCCGGCCCAGCTGCTCCCCCTAAGCTTAGCGAACAAGAGTCACCCAGGGACTCCAGCTGAGTGACTAAAGCCAGAGGAGCCAGCGATCCTGTCCCTGCCCAGCATATTTGAAGGCATTGGAGTTAGTGTTTGGCCAGCCGTTCAGAGCTCCGTGTGGGAGGACTGCCCTCTATTGGTCCCTGTACTGGGACATGGCCACAGTCACCAGGGCCACCTCACAGCTGAGCATCCCACCCCCACCCCAAAATTCAGCTTCAAGTTGGCTATGGTATGGGGGGATGCCAGGTAGGGCAGAGGCAACTGTCGCCTCCAAGAAGGCCACCCTGCTACACACACACACACACACACACACACACAGGCTTGCCCACAACCCTTCCTTCACCCACCTCCCCTCCCATTCTCCCAGCCGTTCTCAGAAGTTCGCCATCAGGCTACCTCCTGTCTCTCTCCCACTCACACCCATACCCGGCCCTCCTCCCCTCAGCCAACTGAAACCCCAAGCGCACCCTCACCAGCTTGCCCCCCTCACACACATGCCCACACACTCATGGTCATACCCATAACAGCAGGCCGGTACCAGCCCCGTGGTCTTCGGCACTGGGCTCCCCAGAGCTACCTGGCACTTGTGAACATCTGATTGAATGCACACAACCATACTTTGCAGCGTTGGACCGGGGCCCTTTCTCTCAGAATGTGCTAGCACTTACCCCACAAGCCGCTTTCCAATCCCTGCCCATCATTGTTCCCGGCTCCTCCCAGATCTCTCCTGCTCCCTTCAGATAATTAAAGTTAGGCTGTGTGTTTGTATGTATGTGTGATCTTATTTTTTAAACACACACCCCCACACGTACATATGCGTGTATATATACAAACACACACAGCAATTAGATGTATCCATTCCTGCCGCCGTCCCTCTTGTGCAGTAAAAACCTCAGCTCTGCACATGCCCCCACATCGCCACACGATGAACCATCACCTAGTCATGGGCTCCTGATGTCACACACACACACACACACAAACACACACGCGCTGGCACTTTCACACAGTTACACCCATCCCAGCTCCCTGGTGTTTCTCCAGGGGCAAAACCCACCTCCCACCCACCTCCGGGGCATCTGAATGGGCTCCCTTCAGCTGAGCTGAGTACCAGGAGGGCTCTGCTTCAACGCCCCCCACGCACACACCCAGTGGACATGTCGTTAGCTGAGCCTGACCAGGGTGGGTCTGGGTATTATTAGGCTGCAGAGACAGCACGGAGGCATATGGTCTCGTACACAAGAAATAATGTTCATGTTAAATCAGACCTCATGCATAATGCATGGTGCCTGATCTCACATTATTTTGGGTGTTCGTCAAAATCAGTGTTCTTTCTTGTGAGGGCTCCTGAAAAGAAGGGGGAAAGACGTTTGCTAATGGCACCCGTCGCCTGGACCCAGGGAGCTGACAGTGCCCCAGGAGCATCCCTCTGGCCCCACTTCACCCACCAGTGGGTCTCATCCCTCTGGCCCCGTCCGTCTTTCCCCACAGAAGGAGGGGCTGACTCCGGTTTGTAGCAGGCTCGAGGCCCCGTGTTATTTTTATTTCTTTTCTCTCGGCTCTCTGTCCCCGGAGGGTTCTGGGGAATAGCAGTGGCTCCGTCGTTCTCACACCCGATTCATTTGCCGTTTTATGAACTCCCCGTTGATTCATCGCCTCCCTAAGTCAATGATTCACTCCTGATGGCTTTTCAGAAATCCTTCTTCAAAGGCTCCATATTATTCAGCTCTGAACAGGAGCAGACCTGGACCCTGCTTGGCTATTGCTTTCTTTGCTTAGGGTGGAAAAATTGTCACCATCCTTGGCCTTTCTGTGGGACCAGCCACCCTGAGAGGAAGGAGTGCTCCCTCCAAACAGAAGCTGCTAGAGTTGACCCCAGCAGCTTGTGGGCAGAGCCGGCTCTCCAGTAAGGGCCCCTCCAGCCATTATGGGTTACCTGCCTTCTCCCATTGTCATCAAAGTTCCTAGGGAAGCTGTGTCTTGCAGGAGGCAGTGAGCAGAAGGGTGAAGCACAGTGTCTATAGGACCAGAGAGATCTGGGTACAAATCCTGGCTCTACCTTTTCTCAGCTGTGTGGCTTTAGGCCAGCTACTTACCCTTTCTGTGCCTTGGTTTCCTGATATGTTGATGAGGGCAATTCCTACAGCATAGAGCTATTTTGAGAATTAAGTGGGATGATGTACATAGAGTGCTTGGCATAAGTAGGTGATGAATGAATGAAAGCTGTTTTATTGTGGGGCTTATGCAGGGCATTGTACGAAAACAAGTAAAGGCGAAAGAAAGCCAAAATGTAATGAACTTTGACCATGGCCCCCACTCTGTCCAAGGCGTTCTGACATAATACTTGTCCAGCATTTACTTCATACCTACTTTTATTATCTCTCATTAATTACTCCTGTTTTACAGATGAACAAACTGGTACCCAGTGAGTTTTAGGGACCTGTCCAAGGCAGCAAGACTAGTTCATGACAAACGTTGGGATAAAACCTATTCCATCTGACACCTAGATCCATGTTCTATGTATGGCAGTGAATAGCAGTGTCCAGTGTTTGGGGCATGGGCCCAGAGCAGACGAGGTTCCAGAACTCAAGACCAGACCAGAAGAGAGAAGCTTGGGGACCAAGGGTGTTGAAGCTCATTGGCTAGGATCTGCCCCCTCTCTCCACCACTTGACCATCAGGTAAATCCCAGGAGGCTCAAGGAAGTTGGGTGCCTTGCCTGAGCTCACCAAAGAAGTGACAGAGCCCACCTCACCCGCCCATCAGAGAGCTGCACACTGAGCGGCCACATATAGAGGCAAAGAAGGTGGGCCCTGGTGTCTGCACAGGCTTTCTTCCTGGCTGCACCACCTGCTACCCATGGGACCTCCAGCAAGCTGCTTATGCTCTCCATGCCTCAGTTTCCTTGTCTGTCAAAAGAAAATGATAGCACCTGCCTGGTAGGATTGCTGAGAAATTATATAAACATTTAAAAGAATGCCTGGTGTGTTGTAAGTGCACGTTAAATGTCAGCTATAAAATTAATTTCAGATGTACAATATATATTATTGTATTATTGCTGGGCTGAATCAGTGTGGAAAAATCATGCCCAGTGCTTCCCCCTGCCCCCAGAATTACTGCTCTTCATTCTCGAAACCACTCACTCTGGAAAGAAAAGTTCAAGCTCTCCATCCTACTCCACAGATGAGGAAATGGAGGCCCAAGGGTGTGGAGGGACTTGCCCAGAAGGACCCAGAAAGTTAGTGGCAGATGCAGTCTCCCAACCCATCCCCCACTTCTGCCTTGTGACAACCCCATGTCCCCAAGAAAGTGTACGGAGTCCCTTCTAAGGCTCTGTGTAGGATCTGGGGATCTAGCACCTAAAGGGTCAGAGAAAACCTCATAGATGGCGGTAACATTAATTAAGCTGGGTCATGAAGAATGAATAGAAGTTTCCCTTGGGGCTCACTGCTCAGGGCCTGATCCTGAGGAGGCAAAACCACTCAGCCCCAGCACCCTCAAGAACCCATTCATTCCCCCTTCCTAAACCTTCATGCTTCTTGCTGCCCTGCCCAGTATCCATCCACTAATGGGCTCACACCCCCTTCTTGGATCCCAGCACAGAAGACTCAACTCAGGACTAAGCCTCCCAGACCCTGTGGAGCCACCTACCATGGGACTGAGTATAGATTCCTTCCAGGCTCCAACTCCTGGTTCTACTGCAACCCTACCGAGAGGTTGACCACAAAACTAAGCTGTAAGGCATCCTAACATTGAAGGTGAGACCCAGGTGCCTGGGTCCAGGCCTCACTCCACTATCCATCTTGGGTATGACCTAAGCTGTGTCATCCCTGGAGTTTGTGAAGTGGGCATTCCTTCATTTATCCATCCATCCATCCACTAACTCATTCATTCATCCATGCAACCCTCAACCACCTCTTCAACCACCACCCATTGATCTATCCAACCACCCACCATCCATCCACACATCCCATGATCCAATTTAATAATGAGGCCCTATGTTGAGCACTGGAAACATGGAGAGAAATCAGACCAGGCCCCCTGCCCTTAAAACACTCTTGCATTAGCTTCTTCCCCTCACTACCTCTCAGTCATGTAGGGTAGGCATGTGAGCACTCATGTGAGATCATTGTTTGGGAGGAAACAATGAAGTCTATTGTTGCATCTATGCATCTTGCGTGTCAGAGCACTGGGAACCTTCATGAGCCATTCACTTCTTCAGGACCCCACAGAGGATGCACTCAATATGGCTTCTGTGTGGCCCTAGGACTCCCCTTAGCTCTGTGTTTTCACTCCAGGGATGCCACGTGCAGACCTAAACTAGAGAGATTTCAAAGGAAGTAGAAGGGAGGAAGGCGCTTATAAACATAACTTCTGCCAAGGCTAAAGGTCACCACTGGACTCAGTCTTTTCTACCAGAAATGGCAGCAGTATCTCAGTACCTGGGAGATATGGAGAAATGCTCTGGTCCTAGGCCTGTCACCATCTGGCTGTGTGACCTTAAGCAAGTCCCTGCCATTGTCCAGACCTCCATTTTCCCACCAATGTAGTGTGAGGGGTAGTCTCTGGATCCTCTCAGTTCTGAGGTGGCTCCTCTCAATTCTCACTTCCCTTCTAGCCTGGGTGGGCCTGCCCCTTTGACAATGGGGCCTCTCTGACCAGCCCACACATGAGGAGGGGTAGGAGATGACGTGGTTGGTGTCCATGGCCTGGAGTCCTCTGACTATTCAACACCCCCCCCAGACACAAACAACCCTCAGTGGCCTCCCCCTCCCACCCCCCAGAATCTGGGCACAGCTGGGACTTGCTATGCCCTGGCCACCCCATGAATCACCCCTCTATGGTCCCGTGGGGGAGTGGTCCAGGGAGCATCCTACGCCCCCCATGGGGTGAGGGCCAGAATCACAGCCCTCAAGTAGGCAGTGTCCACAGGAACAATGGGGGCCTGTGGCTCACAGCAGGAATGCAGCCATTGTCCTGCCCTGGCCCCCAACCCCAAGGCCTCAGGTCCCCAGGCCAGGCAGGCTGGCGTGGGTCGGTGCGTCAGGCACTCGTGTGCCAGGGCCAGGACACATGGCCTGCCGGTTCCCCTCTCTTGGCAGGAGGGTGGGTGGGCCAATGAGCCAGACCCCATCTCCATACCCAGCCTCACAAAGGATCCCGTGCCCAGGGTGAAGAGAAGTAAGACAGGGCCCAAAGGAGCCAGGCTGGCCTCCGACCCACCCATCCCTGGGGTACTTGGAGCAGACTCAGAGAAGGGGCCTCCCAGCTCTGAGACCCAAGCTATACATCACAGTGGGGAGGGGGACCACATTAGAATAATGCAGGATTCGAGTGGGGTTGCTATAGCGACGTATTAGGGCAATACATCTAGGGAGCCCCGGCCCCTTGGTGATGTATGACTCTGCTTAGCTGAGGGGAGCAGGGGGAGGGGATCTATCCCACCCCTCCAAGGGGAGAGCAGACACCAAACATTCCCTTCACTGGGGGAGAACATCTGCCTTGGACTCCAAAAATAGGCTTCTCAAAATCCTGTCAGGACGAAAGGCATGCTCTGCCAACCCAACCTCCGACAATCCCACCTTAGTCCATGCTCTACTTGGCTTCAGCTTCAAATCCCAACTCGACACACACTCAGCCTCGGCCCCACTGTGCCCTGCACCAACCTCAGGCCCAGCCCCCAGCGCAGCCCCTCCAAGCTCTGTCCTTTCTGCTTCAGTGCTAAGGACCATTCCTGCACTATCTCCCCAGCATCCAGTAAGATTAACAGAACTATACTGGGGGAGAAGGGGTGGAGGGGAGCAAAAAAGGGAACAAAGGGGTAGGAGGTGGAAACATCCAGAAATGCTCCTCAGCCAAACCACTCAAAGCTGTTAATGCAAGAGATACCTGGAGAATAAGTCTGAGAGTACACGTGTTATCCCCTTCTCACCCACAGGCCTCCCCATGCCAGTATCTGGGCACCCACCCCCATCTAATCCCAAGTCTGGACATCTAACTTCCCTCCACATAGTACCGGGGCCAATGAGGGGGTGCAGGGGTAGACTCGCCTTAGAGACAAAATTGCGTGGGGCTCCCCACCAAGGAGAGCTCATTTTAAAATCTTCACATAACGTTTGTAATGCTGTTTGCCACAGTCAGGCAATGGGCTCCCTTTCAAGTCATTTGTACTGGCTTGCTCTCAACCCCTTGGAGACTTCAGGGAAAGACTCTCCTGAAATAGCCCCTTTGCTACACCCACCTGACCATCTTGGTGAAGAAGAGAAGGACAGATAACCCCATTTAAGAATCACAGATGTAGGAGCACCTGAGTGGCTCAGTTCGTTGAGCATCCAGTTTTTGTTTTTTGTTTTTTTTTTTTTAATGTCTTATTTTCAAGAGACAGGGAGAGACAGAATATGAGCCGGGGAGGGGCAGAGAGGGAGACACAGAATCCAAAGCAGGCTCCAGGCTCTGAGCTGTCAGCATAGAGCCCTATGTGGGGCTCAAACCCATGACCCATGAGATCATGACCTGAGCCAAAGTTGGACGCTTAACCGACTGAGCCACCCAAGCACCCTGAACATCTGACTCTTGATTTTGGCTCCGGCCATGATCTTGTGGTTAAGGAGTTCAAGCCCCGTGTCAGGCTCTGCGCTGACAATGCGGAGCCTGCTTCAGATTCTGTATCTCCCTCTCTCTCTGCCTGCTTCGGATTCTGTATCTCCCTCTTGCTCTGCCCCTCCCCTGCTCTCTCTCAAAAATAAACATTTAAAGAAAAAAATAAAGAAGCACAGGTGTTCCTATGAGTATATATCCCTGTCTCTCTGTATCCTGATTTTCCCTCTGCATACCCTTTTCTGTGTATAGCTCTTACTGTACGCGTACTTGTTGTTGCACACGTGTGTGCACGCACGCATGCCTTGCCTCCTCACTGAATGGTAACTTTTGTTAACTCAAGTGATTATAATAATTGCACGACCCCCAAAGAAGTCTTCCTTTTTCCCTTTTGGAAGTGGCACCCTGGCCCTGTGCCAGACAGGGGATGTGGCTTCCAGCAGGAGGTGGAAGATGCTGACCACAGAAGTCACCCCCCCCCCCAAAAGAGGACAGAGGTCACAGGATAAGCCAGGGCAGGAAGCACTGCTTTCTACATGAGCACACGTGTCCACTCTGCCCATGAACACACATGCAGACATGCATGCCCGCACACTTTGGCCCTAGTCTGGTGGTGTCCCCACAACAGAACTAGGTTCATCCTCGATTAGAAAGAATACACAAAAGGGGTTTCTTTTCTGTCATTCATCCTCCAGGTGCCTTTCCCACACTTGCACAAACATACATGCTCGCACACAACGCAAACACATTCACATACAAGCAGAGCAAAGAAAAAGGGAAGAGAGAGACCGAGAGAAGGTAGGTGAGGACAGAGTACATGTGCCCAGAGGGCAGTGCCTAGGATGGGGGTGGCAGAGGGCCCAGGGCACTGAGTGGGCAGGAGACCTTCATGGCTTCCTCTCTTCCCCAGCCAGCGACCAAAGGTCAGCCCAGGCGGATCGGCCACGTGCAGTCCAGCCACCCCCAGCAGGTCATGTGAGACCAAGACCAAACCCTCATCAACACGCCATTGTCCTACAGAGCCCAGCCTTGGGCTGAATGGGACCAGCCCCCTCCAGCACAAGACTAGTATCAGTGTCCTTCTAGAACCTAGGGTCTCCATCTGAGGGGACCCTCTGGTGGGGGGTGTCTCTCAGCTCCCACCTTGAGAACAAGCTGGGTGATGCTCCCCTGGATCCTATCCCTCTTTGGGACTCCCCATCCCCTTCTGAGAAATGGGAAGAAGTCGGCTTTCCATCTGAACTGAATGCTTGAGTGGGAACCATGGCGGAGGGGTGGGGGGAAGGACCCTCTTTCTCATGTTCCCTCAAAGGGGCACAAACACCATGCCATGCCACCCCCACCCCCTGCCCATTCCCCCCAAATGCTCTAGAGGCGAAGCAGAGTGAAGCAGAGAGGGTAGAAGAGTTGCCCTGAAGGTCATCTTGCACGTCAGCACTAGGAGGGGCCCCAGAGCCACTTGCGCCCTGGCTCCCAGCCTGGACCACAACACAGACTCCATTGACTCCTGGGCACCCTTTTTCCCAAGATGCACGCAAAGCTGTGGGCTTGCAGTTCCTGCCCACAGGCCCCTAGGCCCACACGGCTCCATGTAGCCTGGCCCCACAGGACCCACCCAGGGAAAGAGGCCAGAGCTGGCTGCCTGGATGGCCGTGGGTGTACACAGCTCCCAAGGGGCTGGCAGAAGGGAGGAAGGGATGGATACTGCACCTCCAAAAGGATCTCTTAGATCTGGGCTGAAGGCCTTCGTGGCCAACCTCCAGACCCTGTCTTACCTAGCCTGGAACGGAGCCAAAGCTACTGGGGACCTGGCTAGGACAGATTCTCCATCAGTACCGCCTGTACCCACCCTTTATTCCTTCCAGAAACAGGGACTGAACCTGGGGCAAAGCTGCCCTGGTCCATCCTCTGCCTCCTAGAAGGGAAGTCCAGGGCAGGAAAGATGGTGTGTCTGGGGGAGGGGGATTGGAGGAAAGCCGGGGCCAGGAAGGGGAGGGCTGTCCCAGCAGGATGACAGAGAGATGATTAAACCCACAGAGAAGATTGATAAGGGAGCTGAGCAGCTGCAGCTCTGCAAGGTGGGCTGGGGACAAATCTCATCTTGTCCTGGCAGCTTTCAGAGCACTGGGGGGCTGGGCCAGCCAGGATGAGCTCATGACCTCCACAAGCTCCCAGGGCAGGGGTTGGGAGGGGGTGCGGGAGGAGGGCTGCTCCCATCTTCTTCCCCCTAAGGCCTCTGGCAGTGGCTTCCAGAACCCAGCCTCCATTCCCGCCACCCCAGAGCTCCTTCCCCGCTCGATCCCCCAGTGCACCTGGGCAACATGCTCCTTGTCACCAGTGCCCCCTTCACCCACGTCTTTGCCCCGGCTCTCACTCTCGTTATTATTAGATGTGATTTACACTGGAAACGCTGAGTCAGACAAACCAAGAGTCCCCAGACAGAAGCAGTGGCAGAGAAGAGTCCAGGGGAGACGGCCCTCTCTGGACACCGTCCTCAAAAGATAGGGAGACGGGGCTCTGGGAGGAGCTGGAGGTCCATCTCTCCTGTTCTCCTGTCTGCCCCAGGCCCGAAACCCTCACCTGGGTCTCCTGGACATCCAGACCCCCTTTCCGACACCCACCCAGCCTCTCAGCCTAATCCTGTCCCAGCCAGTATCTGTCCTGGCAAGCCTGAGAGAACAGCCCAGGGACCCCGAAGTCCTAAAATCCAGGTGGTCCTACGGAGCCGTTTCCTCCAACCAGGGCTCATGGTTCAGAAAGCAGCCTGGTTCCCAGAGATGGGGAGAGGCAGGCAAAGTGTGCTGCTGGGGTCCTAGCTCCCCACTCCGCACACAGCAAACACAGGCACTGCGTTCCTGTGGGCGCCCAAAGGCACAAGAATGCGTGGGGAGCGCGCGCTCCTGCTTCTACCTTGCTCAGAAGAGCTCAGTGGGCAGGTTGGTCTTCACTCCCTGGGTCTCTGACTCCCTGGCAGGGAGGAACTGGGCATTGTTGCCAAAAATAAACGTTCCCTCTCCCGCTCCCTGGCTCTCAGCTCCCGCTCATTAGGATGCGTGGCGTTTGGCTGCGGTCCCACACCTTGCAGCTCATTATAAATATGCAGTCGCTGCTGGCGCTACCCCAATCATCTCTGCAATCAGAGCTTTTAATTAGGTTAATTAAATTGTATCAAATCTCGCAGGGACGCAGTTCACTGATGCTGATGAGGCAGCCAAAACAGACCCCAGCTCCTCCGCTAATGAAGGCCGCTGCCTGCCTGCGCAGTGAGGGAGCCCGAGCGCATAATAAACGGGCGCGTCCTCTGGGAGGAGCTGCTGCCCAGGCCTAGCTCTGGGGACCTAGCAGGGGGTCTGCATCCAGCCCACCAGGCTCCAGCTGCAGCAGAGACTCCCACCCCGGGGACCATCCCCTTCACTTGAGAACGGGGGCAGTTGTGGGAGCCTGGGCAGGTGGGCAGTGTCAGGGCCCTGAGCACCTGCCACCTCTGCACTGAAAACCTGGGCGTGCCCCCCAGATCCAGACTTCATGTGGGGTTCCCGCTTTACCTCTCCCCCACAATAGCCCAAGAAGGCCAGGACTCCATCTCCTAAACACACACACACACACACACACTCAGCCCTGTCACTGCCCCTCTCAATTGTCTTATTAGCCAGGGAGGCCAGGCTGGGACCGGAAAGTGCACCCAGCCATTGCTGGCCTGGTCTCCATCTGCCATGGAGGCCATCTGCCCCCACTGGGGGGCAGGCGGGGAGCGGCTTATGCTACCAGCCAGTAACAGGAAGGGGTGCCCCCCCCCCCGGTCTCCATGTGCCAGATGGATCCTGCAGCTTCCCACCTATTACCCCACCTAAAGAGCCCTCTCTGAGGGAGGGACCTGCCCCCCCCAATCTCCGGGGATCAAATTAGCTGGAGACAGGCGGTGGCTCCCTTCCCCAGCCCCTGCCCACCCTGAGCTGACTGCCCCTGTCCCTTAGCAATCTACTGCTGACTACTAGAGACCACAGGCTTCAGAGCCAGAGAGCCCTGCAAAGGCTCTCCCCTGCCTTTATGCAGGAAGGCAGATGCTGCCACCTCCAAAGGGGCTGTCCCCAAGGCTTCACTTGCCCTAAGCTCCAACCCCCTCCTCCTAAACCCTCCGTCCGTCACTGGTCTCTGTGGCTGAGCAGCAGAGGAGAGAGGACAGGGGAAATTTCCAGCGCTCTCGGGACATGTTGTTTCTGCTGTAAAAGCTGGTTTTTTTGGTTTGGAAAGGTTTTTTTCCACCTAGTAATGTAAAAACATGAAACCTGAAACCAACCCCCCACATTTGTCACCTCAAAAGAGAAGCCTTTGGGGTAACTGGGAGAAAGCTGTAAATGAGTCAGGCTGATTCAGGGCAGGGGGGGGGGGGGGGGCCTGCCCAGCTGCCTCCGGGGCACCACAATTTCATTAACACTTATGATCTATCTGAGCAAGGCCGTCAGGTGACAGACAACAAGAGGAATGGAAAGGGCTTCCTTCCCACCCTTCACCCCAAACACGGCAGTCCCCACATACACTCCTCTTGCCTGGGCTCTGTTCCGGACCCACGTCTACTACCACCCAAGCCGGGGACTCAGGACAGCACCACAGCCCCAGCCCCAAGCAGTCTGCTCCCCTGACGTGAGAGGAAATGGCTACTCATGACTAGGGCATCCAGTGAGGCACGTGAGACCAGACAGAGAGAATGAGGGGCGAACTTCAGTTCAACAGATACAGAGGAGACAGAACTCTCCCAAGGCAACGACGGCAGGCAGAGGAACGAGAACACGCAGATTCCGTACAGGGAGTCTGGAGAAGCCACGGAGAGATTTTTGCTCTCCAACCAGAGCAGTTGGGGAAAGAACAAGCAGAAGCATGACCCAGGCAGCCTCCTGAGCTCCCAAACTCTAAGGGGTGGACGTGGGAAGGGCAGCTCTGCCTCTCGGGGTTTTGTAGCTTCTCTTCCTGCACTTGTTGCTGGGACAGACCCATGGAGCTGGGCGGGAGCCCCGCCAGCAGGGAGGCCCGGTGACCCTCTGACCCCAGGAGGCAGCCGCCCGAGCCCAAGACACCCGCCGGCTCAGCCGTGACAGTATTTCGAGCCGACCCCCAATTCCTCCACTCACCGGGGGCTCTGGGCCAAGACTCCCACCCAAGCTTCAGCCCGCCCTCTCCCAACACCCTGTGCACGAGGCTGTGATCGGCGCGCAGGGCAAGCCTGAGGGGGGAGGCCGGCACCGCACACCCACTTGCCTCACCGGTTCAAGTCCTGACAGGCCCCGGCTTCACCAGCCTCCACAGGCAGGAAGAGCGAGTCTGCGTCTGCTGGCTGCCTTCCCTGCTGGAGGACGTGCAGCTCTAATTGTTCACTGCCCCGCAGCCAGCAGCGGGGGAGAGACGGCGAGGTAGACAGAACCCCCCGCATCTGCCCATGGGGAGACCCCTGCCATTTCCTGGTGGAACCACCCTCCATGTGGGACTCAACATACTTCCTCCATGGGCCTTACCGGAAATGTGAGGGGAAAGCCCTCTCCTGCCCCTTCCTAGTTTTGGGGCCACACCTCTCAAACTGCGGGAGCAGGAGTGAAGAAAATCTTTTTCCCTAAGAGTTCTCCCCTATGGCACTAAATTCAATAAATACAAACTAAGCACCTATGGAATACAGGATGCTTCCAACAGAAGCCAAGAGTGCTAAGAGGGTAGACATTAGCACCCAGAGAAATAACCCCAGAAAAGGGGCAGCAGCTCCACCTACTGGGCCTTTTCCTACCCTGTTGCCAGGAATCCGTTCCCTCTAGAGCAAGATTTAACCAGAGAATAAATGGCTTGCCACTCTCCTGCTGGAGTCAGAAGGGCTCTACACAGAGGCAGTGGAGCAGGACTGAGGCAGGACAGTTGGTCCTCTGCCTGAGAGACCTAGGTGTTCCACGTCAGCCACTGTAGCTGACACTCTGGAAACCTCGTTTGTACAGAGACCTGAACCACACAGGTTCTAACTCGGAGAAATACCTCCCCCCTCCATAGGCTGCCCGCATTCCCCCTGGCACAGCCAGAGCAGGACTCAGAGAGCCCAAAGCACCCCTGGGGCCTGGAGGGGTGGAGCCTAAGGAAACAACAGTCTGTCCCCTTCCCAAGCAATGAGCCAGGAGTCCAAGGTCCCACTGAGGGCCAAAGCAGAAAGTCCTGGCCTATTTTCAGGACCCATGAGACTGGTGCATCGGTCTTGGGCTAATCACAAGGGGCAGGCAATCTCTCCCTGGGCCTCAGGGACAGCCCTCAGAGTCTGCAAGTCAGGACACCTGGTTTTTTCTCCTTATGTTCTCTAGCTCCAACCTGGAACTGTGGTCCTCGAGAGGACAGACGTTCCTGTCTACGCACATACCTCTTCAGTGAAGCATCACTGCGTACCTACAGAACATGTGAGGACTTAGCATGTAGCCAGAGGATGTGCAACCCTGGTGGTGTGTTCGTGTACCAGAAGGTATATAGGTGTGCACACACTTGTGTTCACGAGGCCTGAGCTGTAGTACCCTGAGAGTCTATTAAAGTGAGAGCCAGGGCGCCTGGGGGGCTCAGTCAGTTAAGCATCTGACTTTGGCTCAGGTCGTGATCTCACTCACGGTCCATGGGTTAGAGCCCCACACTGGGCTCTGTGCTGACAGCTCCGAGTCTAGAGCCTGCTTCGGATTCTGTGTGTGTCTCTCTGTCCGTCCCCTGTTGATGCTCGGTCTCTCTCTCTCAAAAATAGACATTATAAGTAAATAAAGTGAAAGCCAATAAAGTGTACGTACCTTTATGTAAGTAAGCGTAAGCTTCAAGAGAAGGCATTAGGTATATTCCTTCCCAGCCTCCCACCTTCCTACCCAGCAGGGACAAGAGATACGAGTGCGAGCAGCAGTACCAAGCTGTTTTGTCCCAGGGACAGGCTGCCCACTCCTCTGTCCAACACCCACGGGATAAATCCCATCCCTGGCTCAGGACTCAGACCTCTATTATGTCGTAAGACCATTAACATTTACTTAGCTCACCACCTCCCCAAAAGGGAGTTCACACAGAGACTGGGAAGCACTTCCTTCCTTAAGGCCAAAGCTACTAACTTCTATTCCCCAGTCCTCCTTCCTATTTTCCAGGGCTCCCAAATCTAAATCCCACTGGGTACACCCTGAGGAAACAGGCTTTCACTTTAGGCTTTATATAGAAGCCTAGCAGTCCTAGAAACTTACTAAGTTTTAATGATGATTTTTTTTTCTCTTTAAAAATCCAGGCACAGCTGTTCCTCCTCCAGGGGGTGAGGTGTAAGCACGCCTCCCAGAACCCTGCTCCTCCCACATTTGCTCCAAGCATGCTCAGTCCCGTCTTGACGGCCTCAGCTTACCACCCCTACAAGGGCAGGGAAGAGGGAGACTCTGGGAAGACAAGGGAGCAGCTACACGTGCTCTGCAGTCCCTACCTCCAGGGCACAGGCCTGCACCAAGCCATTCGCGGCCTTGGAATCAGGAGCTAGCCAGAAGCGCAGAGGGCAGAAACAGAGAGCCAGACCTGTCTGGTCTGAGCTTCATCAATAAGGAGGTGCCGCTGTGGGTTCCTAGTTCCAAGAGTTTCTATCTGTAGCGATAAAGTGTAAGGGGGAAAAAATTCCTCCTTGGCTACTTTATGAAGCCGTCTGAATATCCAATAAACACAGAAGGAAAGAAAGTAAAACTCAGTCTACCTACTAAAAGCATGTAAGCATTAAAAATATTTTAATTTTTACTATGAGCATATACTGCTTTTAAAAAATTAAGTGACATGGAGCACCTGGGTGGCTCAGCTGGTTGAACACCCGACTTTAAAAAACAATTTTTTTTTAACGTTTATTCATTTGCGAGAGACAGAAAAAGTATGAGCAGGGGAGGGGGAGGGGGAGGGGGAGGGGGAGAGGCAGAGGGAGAGGGAGAGACAGAATCTGAAGCAGGCTCTAGGCTCTAAGCTGTCAGCACAGAGCCCGATGTGGGACTCAAACCCACGAACCGTGAGATCATGACCTGGGCTGAAGTCAGACGCTTAACCAACTGAGCCACCCAGGCACCCCAAGAATCCGACTCTTGATTTCGGCTCAGCTCATGATCCCAGGGTCACGAGTCTGACCCCCGAACTTGGGATTCTCTCTCTCCCCAACTCTCTTCACCCCTCCCCCACTCGCGTGTGTGTGCACGCTCTCTCAAAATAAACTTTAAAAAATAAAAAATTAAGGGGTGCCTGGGTGGCTTAGTCGGTTAAGCGTCCGACTTTTTCTTAGGTCATGATCTCACGGTTCGTGGGTTCAAGCCCCGCATCGGGCTCTGTGCTGCCAGCCCAGAGCCTGGAGCCTGTTTCAGAGTCTGTGACTCCCTCTCTCTCTGACCCTCCCCTGCTCACGCTGTTGCTCTCTCTCCTAGAAATAAATAAAACATTAAAAATAAATAAATAAATAATAAAAAATTAAGTGATGTAACAAAATGGAAGTATAATTGAAGTGAAAAAAGATATAAAATTGTTTACTGTAATTACAGTTACAGAACACAAAAACGTAAGTAAAAACCAGTACACACCTTTATAGAATGGAGTAAATAGGGGCGCCTAGGTGCCTCAGTCGGTTAAGTGTCCAACTCTTGATCTCGGCTCAAGTCATGATCTCACAGTTGGCTGTCAGCACAGAGCTTGCTCGGGATTCTCTCTCTGCCTCTTTCCTGCCCCTGCTCATGCTCTCTCAAAATAAATAAGTAAATTTAAAAAAGAATAAAAAGGAGGAAATAAACCAGAATGCTCACAGTTGCGTTCACCTCTATTGCCCTAGCTGCTAGCACTAATAACTGCTTATTGTTCTTCGATTAGTACTGGGATTAGAAGTGAATTCATTTATTTTTCAAATTCACTCTAATGAGATTATATAACTTTCATAATGAAAAAATACATAGGTATATAAAAATAAGGCTGATTTCACACCCTCAAAATAAAAAGACATGGGAAGGGGCTTTAATGGTGTGCACAGAAAAATATCAAATGTCAGATCTATAATAAAGTTACATACAGGAAAAATCACATCATTCAGGCTAATGGATGTTACTGGGAAAAGAGAAAGAATTCTCTTCCATATGGAATGACAAGGCTGATCTATACCACTTCAACGTTTTCGACGACTCTGAAATTTGTAAATAGCCGGGGAGTTCACGGTTTCTTTCTTCACTTTCACCTTCTGAGTTTTGTCCTACAAAAGAGTAAAAAGGTTACCGGTAAATGGTAGGAAAGAGTTTTGTAAAACAGGAAGGTTAATACACTACCTATCAGAAAGCCCCTAATTCGGCCCTTCTCAAAGTATAGGAGAGACAAAGCCCTAAAGTATCCCCAGATGCAGTGAATCATTTTCTCCCCTGGGAATCTATAATGCCACTACTACGTAGAAGTTCTTGGAAAAACTGAGAAGAGAGGTAGTCAAATCCTTTTTCTGTAGAGCTCATTCTCACGCAGAACCCTAGTTGAGAAAGGCAGATCTGAAGGATCTACAAAGCTGAAGAATTTGACATTTAGAAGAACGGTAATAATACGAAAGGGGCATCGTATAATCCTTAGCTGTGCTATTTAACAACACAATGTTGGCTATTTTTAAACGCCTATGAGTGACACTCGCTGTTTTGTTAACCTGCTTAAATGTTACACATAGCTGCTCATAAGCTATAAAGTTCATAGCGCTACCCGATCCTACCCTCTGCTGTTCCAAAGCACTGACTAATAAGCCCCTTATTACCTTCTTAATCAAGGAACATTTCAACACTGTCAGAGTAACAGACACTGGCTCAAACCACTGCCCCTGAGGAGCAGACATTTTCACTGAGGTTGATTTACACACAGCTGAAATCCAGTCTAAGTTAAGACCTTTACGAGAGAGAGAGAGAGGAAGGGGTGGGGGGGAGGAAGGGCTTAAGGCTCTCTCTCCTTACCAGAAGATCTTTGCGTGTTTGAATTTTCTGTGCAATAACAAACAGTTTCTTCTCGCGGTCAATCCGCTGTGTCAGGCAGTTATACTGCTTTTGCCTTTCTTTGGCTATCTGCTGCGGAAGACATACACACACGTTTTCAATAAAATTAACCAGATAAAGATGAAATAAAAAACTGTTCTTAATCCACTCAAGTCCAAACGCATAAATGGTTTCATGAACTCCCTTCTTACTCAGAATCAACGCAAGAGCCTATAAAATTGCCCATTTTAGGAACACCACATTCTAGAGCTGAACAGAACCTTGGAGACTTGCCCAGGGACACGTGGTTCACCTGGAACAGAATCAGGACTGTCCCACGAGTTTTGCGGATCCCAGGAATCTTTCCACTACTACACTAAGCTGTTCGACCTTTGTGTGAGCGTCCCGGTAACCTAAGGCGACGCAGGAATGAGCCAGTCCTGGAAACCCTCCACAACGTGAACAGAGAACAGGAAGGCCACTGGGCAGTGTCCAGGTGTCAGAACCACAGAACTCAGAGAGCAGGACTTTTTCAGCGGAAGTTGACCTGAGAATTCTCACTGCTGAAATATTCCTCAAAGGCCAGTGGCCCTTCAATGTGAGGGAATCATGAACCCCCAAGAAACTGATGAAAGCTGTGGATTCCTTCTTGAAATACATATGTACGTGTGCCGGTGCAAATCTGTGCAAATGCATATCCGCATCTGCATGAAATGTCTGTGTGAAGTGTTCAGACTTCCTACTGCCCATTCACAGGCTGCCCACCCTGCCTACAGACAGGCTAAAAATTCCCTTGTAATCCACCCACCAGCAGCCTCTTAATGAAAATATTTTTGCTTTAGACAAAACAACCAGGAAAAACAACACCACTGGACAAAAAATGGCGGGATCCCAACCTTCCCTAGAAGGCGTGTTGGTGAACTATTCTGTTGGGAGCACTAACCTCTTCAGGGAGCACCACAGAACCTGAGAAGCGTTAGTGACCCAGCTAATTGAAAATACAACTAATTGGCAAACAGAGTTGTCACGAGAACAGTAGTGAGCCAGCTCCTCAGCTGGAAGTGCCATCTACAAGGGGGCACCATCACTGGGCTTCAGATTTAAACAATTCACCAGTTCTAGCACAGTCTCGCAGCAGTGGTTTCAGACAGCTTTTGTTTTCACTTTATTACACAGACTGTCAAATTTATGGGATTACCCAATATAGTCAAACTAATTAGGGGTATTTATATTACCAACGCAAGTTTAGCTGCCTCTGAGCTAGGGAAACTGCTGTGAAATTAAACATTGGAAGCAAAGCTGATGCGGTGTAAATGATTCAAATCAAAACAGAACAGCTGTCTGCTTGAAACACATTGACAGCATTTTTTTTTAAATGAATCAGTCAGAAGTGAGAGTTCAACTCCAGAAGGCTCTGAGAAAAAGCATGTCTTCTGCAAAAACCCAGTTACAGTGATGGAAAGCACCATAAGGAAAAGTCAATACAAAATTCTGGTTACAAATGCATAATACGTAAAGACTTTCTGAGATGTGTATTTGCTGCTGAAGAAAATACCAAATCCCTTAATCTTCGGTGTCCCGCCTCTCTCTACATTTTACAAGGCAGGCGTCAGCCACAAGTCTTAAAGGTCTTAAAGGCACAAAACCCAGAGACAGGTGGGATTCAAATGCAAATCTAAAAGCCAGACCAGGGGCACCTGGGTGGCTCAGTTGGTTGAGCAAGCTCTCATCAGCTTTACAGCAGCACAGGTCATGATCTCAGTTTGAGTTTGAGCCCTGTCCGCACAGAGCCCATCTCTGGTTTTCTGTTCCCTCTCTGTCTCTCCCCCACTCACACTCAAAAATAAATAGAACATTAAAAAAAAAAAAGAAAGAAAGAAAGAAAAAAAAAACTAAAGCCAAACCCTACATTCCCGACCACTAGGCCACATGTGCCCCAATCTTACAAACCAAGGAACCTTCCTCCACTCCCATCCCCATCATCAAATCTTCCTTCCACTTTTCTTAGTGAGTTTCCCTCAAGTTATTATAATAAACACAGCAGCAAAAAAAAAAAAAAAGAAACTAAATTCTCCTAAGCTCAGACCCAAAAACAATGGAGAAAATTACCTTAAGTCGAGTCTGCTGGGTAACCCCCTTCACTTTCTCCTTCTGCAAGGTCTCTATTGTGGGTCTGTTAAAGACTCTGTCAACTAGTTCCGGGGCTGTTCGCAGGTGAGTGGCAATATCAAACTGTTCAACTGAAAGTCAGGACAATTCTTAAGACACTAACAACAAACATACACCAACATGCTAGACTGTCTCAGAAACCCTCAAACGTTTCCTACCTTCCTTTTTGGTGTCAAAAAAAAACACATGCTTATTCTGTTGCTTCCCCTGGAAATCCAGCAGATGGAGCTCTGATTTTAGTCTTTCAATTTTCTAGAATACAGAACAGGATCTCATTTTATATCGGGTTCTTCCAGGGTATCAGAAATGAATATCAAAAGTTTAAACCATTTCACATCATTATCACGAGCCAGCAAAAAATGTGCTTCATTCTTTTAAATAACGGCTAAACGTTTATCAGGCACCAACCACATGTCAGGTACCGGGCTACACATTCCACAAAATTCATTTAATCCTTACAACGATCCCATGAGATAGAAATGAGGAATCAGTCTCTCAAGGATGTTAATTTGTCTATAATCATGGGGCTGATAAATGGCAGAGCCAGAATTCAAACCTAAGTCTGTCTCATTTCCAAATCTGAACTCTTTCCACTCCACCATCCTGACTACACTTCTAAATCATTATCACCATACACAAGCACTTTAAGAAGAAATCAACTTGTAACTTTAAGTCGCCGAATCTGCATTTTTTTCCCCCGTAACAAAAATACAACAGAACAAAGGGTTTCAGTTGTTACCTTAGCTTCTGCAACCCTTTTCATTTCTATGTATTTGACATCCTGGGTTCTCATCAGTTTCAGCTGTTCTGGAGTTACTTCTTCCTTAGTCTCCTTAATAACGTGAACTCCATCCTAAAATCCAAATTGAAAAGATACAGTCCCTCTTAGATTAAAAGCGTGGTAAGTCGTTAGCACAGCTTATGACTGAAACAAAGACAACCAAATGCCATCTGCAATGGCAGGCGCCCCTAGATGCATGTTCATTTCAGCACACCTCCAGGCAGAGGTGCCTGAGTGGCTCAGTCATGATCTCATAGCTCGTGAGCTCAAGCCCTGCATCGGGCTCTGTGCTGACGGCTCAGAGACTAGAGCCTGCTTTGGATTTGGTGTCTCCCTCCCTCTCTCTCTGCTCCCCACCCCTACTTGGCATTCTATCTCTCTCTCAAAAGTAAACATTTTTTTAAAAAATGTTTTTTTGAAAGAAAGAACAGCTCCAGGGCGTAAGACAATTCAGATTCAGGAAGAGAAATGCACGCTGTTCGCAAAGGGGCAGTTTGCCTTGGATACTGACCAAAAGCACTTAGACCAACTGGAGAAGGGCTAAATAAAGGCCAAGGCTCCTTCCTCTCCATCTTTTCCCCCATCTTATTTTCTTTATCGAGTTGGAGCTCAGAATACCAACTGATCCATTAGGTACCCACCTGGAGTTTAACCCGGGTCATTTTATAGTAGAATTCATCCGGATTTTTCTCAAGAGCCTTCTTCCGGAGAGCTCTGAGGTATTCTTGCTTTTTCCGGTAGTCACTAAAATGCAGTTGAAATGAGATTCATAGCAAAAAAAAATCCAAAAACAAAACAATAAAATAAAAAAAACCTCAGTGAGCAAGCGTTAAAAGCATCTAAAGTTCATACGAAATGAAACTCAAAAAAGCCGAGGCAATGACTAGATTTGATCCAGACTCCACTGTCACTCATGTTGAGCTCCCGTCACTGTAGGCTTCTCTTATCCCAAAATTCACCTGAAACTAACTGTGCCCACCTCCCATGTTTTAGTGCCATTTACATCATTACAGGGAAACACCACACAAAGCACATTATTAAAGCTCATTAGGAAGGGTTCTGATGCAAGCCTGGGCACCAACTGACCAAATAAGGTTCAGAAATTACCCGGCACAGAATAGCATACTGACTAGGACTGTGGACTCTGGAGCCAGACTATCTGGATTAAAACCTGGACTCCACCGCTTCTAGCTAGGAAATCCTGGCTAACTTAGCTAACCAATCTGTATCTTAAATTAATCTGTAGAATGGGTATGATAATAACAGTATCCCGGAAGGTTGTCGGGAGGAATAAATAAGCATTAAATACCGCAGTCTCCTAGAACACTGCCTGGTCCAATAATAGCACTCAGTTATCATTATTAGCCTAAACTCTGGGACCCAGAGCAATCCACTTAATCCATCTCCATCTGTACCAGGAGCACAAAAGGACCTCAGCTGACATGCATAGTTAACAAATAATTATAAATTATTCTGTAAATAAAGTGCTGAAGAAGAAGAATAGGGGTAATTGTTTTATAAAATGTTTTCAGAGTTCTTTATCACCCACGCTCAGTCTTATGAATCCATCTTTCATATCTCTTCATTCCACACCACACACGGGGTGATGTAAGAGACTCGGCAACTGGAATTTTAGATTATATCTTGCATCTCAAGAAAAGGGAGAGAAAAAAAAGATTCTGCTTTTGGCTCAAACACCAAGGCAGGGGAAAATCAAAGCCACAATGAGAAAACTATCTGGGGAACAACAGAATCAGAAAAAATTCACAATGCAACTGCAGTTAAATAAATAACACTCTGCTCAAACAAAGACAGAAGTTTAGGATCACAGACAAGTATCTGACAGGTTGCCAGAGTTCTAGCCATTTTATCAATGGCAGGAAATTATCCCCTGTCGGCCACTCGGGCGATCCAGCTGCAGGGTAGGGAAGCGGTCAGCTTTCTTGGCGGCACCTCTACCGAGAAAACTTAACTCACTCTGCACGAAGTTTGTAATCTTTCTTTTTTTCCAACAGGCCCAGATGTTTTCGAAAGCCAGGCTAGAAGACAAAAGGGGGAAAAAAAAGAAAGTGCTTAGTTCCCCCAGCACACACATACCCAAATCAACATGACACCTCACAAGAACAAGTCTCTGGAGTGCTCAGTAAATCCCTGTCCTTGGAGCCAACTTGCTACCCTGTTCCCTCCCCTCCCCCACTGGGCTCTGCCCAAGGATGAGAGGTACTATACGGGCGCCAGAGAGGTCACAAGCACTGCCATAGTAGGTTTCCTGGCCTATTAAGGACAGAGAGAGGCAACAATGACTCGGCACTAAGCAAGCAGTTGCCAGCTGTACTAAAATTACTACAGACTTAATCCGAGGGTTTAAGAAATACTATGAAGGGAAAATATAATAACAGGGAGGCAACTGTGGTAAGGGCGCTAAATTTAGAGTCGGAGAACTGGGTTCAAATCCAAGCGTTACCTCTTAACAACCTATGACATTATGCAAGTCACTTCTCTGAGCTGCTGTTTCCTAACTATAAAATGAGAGTAACAATACCTGCTTCCCCTGGTTATCATGAGCCTCTGTAACAGGCAGTGCTGGCACATGGCCCGGCACAAAGCAGGTACTCAGCATACGTTTACTGTTATTATTCCCTTGGTAAGAGGTGACACAGAATACTCTTCTGACACAGAACTTGGATAACATGGAAGGCGCAAGGATTATATCTTGGTATTATCTTTCTACAAGCTATTTGTTGAGCAATTAATATATGTCAGTATCTGTGCTAGACGTTTCTGCCCACATCACCATAACAGGACGCATTTATTAAGCACTTACTCTGTCTGTTACAAAGCAATCTGCTGTGCTCCTTATATACTATCTCTTAATCCCCCCAAAAATAGAAGTAGATAGAACATACGATTGTTATCTCAACATTCCAAAAGGGGAATAACGTTTAGAGAATGACTTGCCCAAGAACACAGAGTAACTGGCAAAGCTAGAACCAAAACCCACTGCGTGGGGCCAGTCTGTGCTCTTTCCCACAAGAGACTGCATCTTCTTCTGCTCTGAACAATCTCGATTTTTGAGGAAGTACGTACACTTCTAATAGTACATACAAACTTAAATTTGTATAATGAGATTTTTAACTGGCACCTTTCTCAACTTTTATCCTTGAAATGATGCAATAAATAATAATTAAAATAACAGCCAAACTAAAATCAAAAACACAAGAAAAACAGGTGTTGGTGAGGATGTGGAAAAGGACCGCTCACACACTGTTGGTGGGAATGAAGACGGCTGCAGCCACTGTGGAAAACAGTATGGAGGTTCCTCATAAAATTAAAAATAGAGGGGCACCTGGGTGGCTCAGTCAGTGGAGTGTCCGATTCTTGATTTCAGCTCAGGTCATGATCCCAGGGTTGTGCGAATGAGCCGGTATTGGGCTTCCGTGCTGAGTCTGAAGCCTGCTTAAGATTCTCTCTCTCCCTCTCTCTCTGTCCCACTCTCCCACTCACACTCACTCTCCCACTCGCTCTCTCTAAAATTTATTTAAAAAAAAAATTAAAAACAGAAATACTCTACGATCCAGGAATCATAGATACTAGGTATCTACCCAAAAAATACAGAAAGGCTAGCTCAAAGGGATCTGTTATAGAAGACCAGGCACTGCGTCTGAAGTAGCTCACCTAACTGTACCTACTCCCTCCATACACATCATCGGTAGCTAGCCCACGGCCTCAGTGAAGGACCCATGGGATAAAGTCCAAACTTCACCCAAACAGAGAGTACTCTTGTCAACACATCTACCCACCTTTCCAGCATGGTCTTCTCCTTACCTCGCCCACAAAGACCCTCTATTCCTACTCAGACATGACCATGTCATGCTCATGTCCAGCCTTAGAAGCCCTGTCTTCTGGAGCACCAGGTGGCTCAGTTGGTTAAGCATCTGTCCCTTGGTTTCGGCTCAGGTCATGATCCCACAGTTCGTGAGTTTGAGCCCCGCAAGTTTGAGCCCCAGCGTCAGGCTTGCTTGGGACTCTCTCTCTCTGCCCCTCCCCTGCATACACGCTCTCTTTCTCTCTCAAAATAAACAAACTTAAAAAAAAAAAAAGCCCTCCATCTTTTAATGTTATTTTTGAGAGAGAGAGAGAGAGAGAGGGAGAATGGGGGAGGGGCAGAAAGAGGGAGACACAGAATCCGAAGCAGGCTCCAGGCTCTGAGCTAGCTGTCAGCACAGAGCCAGACACGGGGCTCGAACCCACGAACCATGATATCATGACCTGAGCCCAAGTCAGACACCCAACTGACTAAGCTACCCAGGTGCCCCTTATTCAGGTGCCTCTTTATTCATCTTTTAGTGGCCTCTGGATTCCTGGTCTGATTCCTAGCTTTGCCACTTGCCAACTACAGCTGTATGTCTTTGGGCAAATTACTTAACCTGTGTCTCAGTTTCCCCATCTGCAAATGTGAAAAAATAACAGTACCTTCTTCCAGAGTGTCAAGAGTTAAACGAGACAATAAGTAAAGCATCCTGCACTTTTGGCACACAAACACTATCATTACTTTACTTTTTCTTTCTTTTTTTTTTTTTTGAGTAAGCTAGCAAGTGGGATGGGGCAGAAAGAGAATCCCAAGCAGGCTCCATGCTGTCAGCACAGAGCCCAACTTGGGGCTCGATCTCATGATCCTGGGATCATGACCTGAGCAGAAGTCAAGAGTCAGATGCTCAAGGACTGAGCCACCCACATGCCCCATTATTACTTTTAGACAGGCCCACAAACGAGTTCAAACAAGGTGGCAAATTTCACTACTGTTCCTAGCACACCACTGAGCACACAGTAAGTGCACAATAAGTATCTAATAAATGCTATTAAGCAGGAAGACCACACTGTGGTTAGGAGGCCTTAGTTCCATCCCATCAGCAATTCTGGACACATCCTTCTCCCTCTCTTCCCCACCTGCAAAAAGAAGTTGGACCAGATAACTGGATTGGATATGTAATTTTCAAGCACAGTGGAATGGACACATGGATTCTGCATTAACTAATTTCTACTCAACATCCCCAACACGGACACCCTCCACAGAAGTCGTAGAACTGTTTATCCACCTGAATTTGGTGTTTGTGACTGGGCAAGTCACTTCTCTCTGGGCCTCAGTTTCCTGATCTGTACGATAGGGATGGAAAACATTACAGTCTGAGACATAAAAAGCGGATGCGGCAGATCTTCATAGATTCTGCGCAAAGCCCACACCTGACGGTGTTACAACATTATTATCGCCAATCTCTTTGGTCACAGCCCCCCTACGCAGCAGGCAGGGCCCTGCGCCCTTAGATGAGGGTTCAGTTCCGGCAGGCATGTGCTTTGACTTCAACTTCCTTCCAGAAGGTCAAGCACTTTACACACAGCATCTCACCCAACTACCTCATCACTGAAACTCCGCAAGACAGCTTTAACTATACCCAAGGAACTGGGGGGGACGGGGGCGGGACGGGAACGACGACCCCTCCTCCCTAGGCCTCGAGGCTCCGCCCCAGGCACGCCGGCCTCGTTAGCATATATTTGCATTTATTTACGTGCCCCAGCGACGCGCCGAAGGCACCCGGGCCCGCAGGTGGGGAGGAGGAAGGAGTGAGGGAAGCACACGAGACCACGGGCCAACGCTCGTGGCACCTGTGCGGTCCTACCTGGCTTCTCTCTCGGTGTTCCCGCTGCCGAGACTTGGCCGCCTTCCGAAAAGCCGCTGCCATGTCTATTCACGTCAGCAAAAGCTCAGGAGACAAGTCCCGCACCGCCTCAGCAGCCGCGTCGCCCGATCCTACCGGAAATAGGCCAGGGCGCCAGCTGCTTAGAACCGCCCACTTCCTCTCCGCAGCCTATCCGACCCCTGCCTTTCCGGAACTACGTTCTCTAACCAAGGCGTCCCGCGCGAGCTGCTTCTGGGAAGTGTAGTTTCGTAGGTCTAGTCTCGTGACCCTGCAAGAATAAGTTCTCATTCGCCAGGGCTTGTGCACGTGTACCGAGATCTCGTTTTCGCGCTCCGCTCCGCGCGGTCACCTGGGAACACGTGGCTGGCACTGCCCTGGGGCTGAGCTGCGCTTGGGGTGTGCGCATGTGCAGCCATCAAACATCTCTGCTCCACTTGCCCTATTTACACGGTGTGTTTAAAGGCAGGAGCCGTGTGAACTTAACGTGTACAGGGAAGAGCGTTCTGTAGACAGACAGGAGACCTTAAAACCAGGTTTGGCTCTGCCACTTACTGGCAGCTGTGACTTTTGACAGGTCTCTTGACTTTAATGAGCATCATTTTTTTCGTCCATAAAACAAGGATAATAATAGCATGGGCGGCTTGCATCATTGGACCGTCAAGGGACTCACAGTTGAACAGAGGAGTGCTATCCCTTTAGTAGTTGTAAAGTTTCAGTCCCTCACACCCTCAGGGGAATGGCGGCTGGCTGACAGAATGAGTATCAGAGGCAGCACAATGTAACGATTAGAACCATAAACCATAGAGGTGTGTGTTCTGATCCTCACTGCCACCAGCCAAGACAAAAAAAAAAAAAAAACTCCATCCCCCATCTGTAAAATGGTAGTAATAATACTATACCTATAGAATCGTTACAGGATCGAATGAAAGCACATGTTTAAGGTGCTTAATGCCGTATTAACCTCTTAACAAGTTCACAGTCAATTGGAGCAATGGTTGTTGTTGTTTTTACAACTACTGTTAGTGAACCTACCAGTAAGGATAGAGAGAGGGTTGGGCACAGCAGAGCTCTTCAGAGGCATTTGGTTTCTTTTGCATCACATAAAGCTAACCCTCAGAGAGTCCTATAATTGCACCCATTTGTCATGACAGAGCACCCTCCACCAGCTGAGGCACCCTGAGGAAATCCTCTCCTCAGTCCCAGGAAGTGTGAGTCCAGTGGATGGGTGGGTACGACAAAGCTGAAAGTAGCTGAAATCTGCCACGTGAAAAGTTTTTTCCTGCCTCTCAGTCCACGCCTTGCCCAACTCAGGCCACATATATTAGCAGACGCCCACCTCACTTGTGACTTAACCATTGAAAGACAAGGTCCTTCATAATTTAGCCCACCTTCCCAGCCTCTGCTCAGTTAAGTGGGCCGAAGAATCAGCCCTGGAATTGAATTTCACACTCACAGCATATCAGCTTGGATTTAGGGCCACATTGTCAAATTCTCTGAGCCCATGTCCTACTCTATCAAACAGCGATAATAATATAACCAACTCATGTGGCTTTTGTGAGAACCCAAGGAGGCAACGACTAGCACTTAGCATGGTGCCCTGCATGGAGTTGGCATTTAACGTGTTAGCTCTCCCTCTACCCCCCCCACCCCCCGCATACTCATTTCACCCTCCGCACCCACAGAGCATCACAAGGTTTGGGGGCATGAGAATAGTGTTTCTGGGCAATCTGAAAGAGAGTGTCTGCTAAGCCATGAGGCCTGTCAGGGTATCCAGGCAGCCCAATGGGTAAGAGTGGGCAATATGCCCAGAGAAGGAAGGAAGTTATCTCACTGGGGGAAGGAGGGCTTGTGATCACAAGCATCAGGGAGTGATTCAGCACCCAGAGGAAACCATGAGAAGCCAGTCAGTTGTCACCCAGGGCCTCGTCTTAAATACACTTCCAAGGTGAAAGAACGGCTGAGAGACCCTGAACAAGCCCACTTCCACCACGAGATAAGGAAGGATGTGTGGGGGCCTCCTTGGTGGATAAAGAGACAACCAGATCCCACTCACCCAAGGCGAGTCATACAGCCATCAGGCTCTGCTTCCAGCCTCGGCTCTAACACACCTGTTCCCTGGGGGGGGGGGGGGGGTAGACTGATGGGAAACGGGAACAAGGAGTCCATGAGGCTGATCCCTAGACCTCCCTGGGGCATGTTGTCTTCCTGGGCCAATGGAAATGTGAGCCGACTGGGGAGCGAGAAATGGGGAGGGGAAAGGACAAAGCCCCTGACCTATACCAACGTCCCTCCCCCAGGCTGGGCCAAGTCAGAAATCTAATTTTCTCTGACCTCCAGACTCCTGGCCCCAGTAGCAGAACCTTAACACCTAACCATGAAAGGGAATATGTTGGGCGGGGCAGGAGTCCCACATATTCAATACCTACTGTGTACACTCCTTCAAGACTCACAAGAATGCTATGAGACAGGGGAGTCTACCACTCTTAACAGATGAGCAGACTGAAGCTTAATAAGATTGAATGACTAAAGAGGCTGCAGGGCCTGACAGCTAAGCTCCTTTGGCATTAGGAGCTTTGACATTTGATTGGATTTGAATCCAGGCTTTGCCATTATTAGCTGTGTTGCCCTGGGCGGGTTAATTTACTCTCTCTACCTTCATTTTCTCATCCTTAAAATGGGGATAAGAATACATATTTCACGGGGTGCCTAGGTGGCTCAATCATGATCTTTTTTAAAAAATTTTTAATGTTTTATTTATTTCTGAGAGAGAGAGAGAGAGAGAGTGAGCAGGGGAGGGTCAGAGAGAGAGGGAGACACAATTTGAAACAGGCTCCAGGCTCTGAGCTGGCTATCAGCAAAGAGCCCATCACGGGGCTGGAATCCACGAACCCGTGAGATCATGACCTGAGCTGAAGTCGGACGCTTAACCCACTGAGCCACCCAAGCTCAGTCATGATCTTGCAGTTAGTGAGTTCGGTCTTATTAAAGCTGTTCAGCAGAGATTCAAGCCATAAGTAAACACCAGAGACCCCAACTCTACCTTTGATCCAGTACCTTCCTTACTCGGTCATAACCCCTCCCTCTCTGAAGGCTACTCATCTTTGCCTTTTCCTCACCCCAGAGCAGACCCCTTCTTGTCATCTCTCCACCCAGGCAATCTTCCCTGCCCTCCCCAGAGCTATCTAGGAGTCTTCTACACCTGCAAGACAAAGCCCAGAGAAAGGACCCACTCATGGGCTGGCTGTTCACCCCCTGGACTCCAGAGAGCAGTTACCTGTGATCCAAACTGGGGTGGAAGGGAATTGAAACTGAAGCAGCATCTGTCATTCCTCCACTCATCAGATATTAATTATATGCCAGACGTTGGAGCAGGTACTGAGAATACAGGAGTGAATAAGAAGATCTCTGTCCCTGCCCTCATGCAACTTACAGTCTAGGTATCAGGAACAATAATACAGAAACAGTTTACTTTTGGAAGGAAATCTGGCCTCGAGGGTGACTTGGTACCCAGGAAAGTAGGCATATGATTCAGGGATAGGAGAGGAAGGTACTCAGGAGCCGCAGCCTAGGAGGGAATGAGTCTGCTCTGAAAGCTTGGCTGGATCCAGCCTGGGGGATGGGAGAGCCTCTGTGGGCACTGAATCCCTTACTCTAGAGGCTGAGGTTATTTCCAGGGTCCGTTTGTTGTCTCTTGTTTTCCAAACAGCACAGCAGAACCTCCTCTTCCCTCCCCCTCCCTACCAGATCGAGGCTATTTATGCCTAGTGACAAGCCTGAGGATCCCAGGGGGGGTGGCCTCAAGGACCTGGAGGGGCCTTGTGTCCCTGGCAGCCGCCAGTCCTCCCTCCCAGGCACAGGGAGGAAGCCAGAGGATTGGAAACTGTAGATAGAGGTGGGGAGGAGGGGTTCCCTCCACTTCCCTCCACCAACCCTGCAGTGCCCCATCCCTGCACACTCCTCACACCCCTCCCTGAGAAACCCAAAAATCATGGGGCCAAGGATTAGGGTCTCCCCTGGGCCTCAAAGGTCAAAGCTATTCCTGGGCATTGTGGAACCCAAGGCTGAACTTGTCTGTCCCAGCGTGCAGCTGGAGGTGAGGAGGTGGTAACTTCTGTTTTTGCCACTCAGAGTTGTGAAATCCAAGCCCTTCGAAGGTCCAGGCCCTGCCCGGGATGGGGGTCCTCTCCTTACTCCTTGTTTCCAGAGAACACCTTGCTTCCCACTAAAAGAGCCATGACAGCTGTCAAACACCCCCTCCGCACCCCCCCCCCCGCTTTAGCGGGCTTAAGTCCTCTTACGAACTCGGGTTAAGTGTGACCCCTGGGGGCAAGCTAGGAGGTGGGGGGGACATGAAGAGGGCATGTGCACTCTTGGCCCCCCAGGGGACCTTGGTAGGCTGGGTCCTGTACCCTTCGCCTGAGATCGAGTACGGCAGTCTCCCGCTGGCTGCTGGTGGGAGGGGTGGGGGAGGCAGGGAGTGAGGACAGAGAAAGTAGGGAGAGGACGGGGGCGGGGTCCTGGCTGCTCGGGAAGGTAGGGAGAGCTAGGTTAGACTGGGCCGGCCAAGGGGCCCTGGGGCGGGCTCCGGCCCAAAGACGAGGTGTGGGCGGGGTCTGCCACCACCCCCACTCCCACCCCCACCCCACCCCACCCCCGCCTCCGGGATGCGGGGCCGGGGCGGGGTCCGCACCCTGCGGGCAGGGGCGGCCGGGGGCGGGGTCCGGGCGGGGCGGGCCCCGCGCGCACTTCCTCGGGGAGGGGTTGGGGCCGAGCTCCCACTCGCCCACACAGTCCGTGTGCAGCCGGCACCCTCACCGGCAGCTCGCTTGGCCCCGGCTCGGCCCGGCCCGCAGGTACGAGCCGCCGCCGAGGGACGCGCGGCCCGGCCTCCCCGCTCCCGCCGCCCGCTTCGAGGTGAGGTCCCCGCCGTACCCGGCTCTGAATCCGGCTCTCGGCCCCGGCCCCCGCCCCCTGCCCGTGTCCGGCCGTGATAACCTGGGGGCGCGCTCGGACCGGGAGGCGCGGGGGCGCTGAGCCCCGGGGTGCCCACCCCCCCGCCCCGGACCACACCGATCCCGGCAGCCCGGCGGCGGGGCGGGGGCTGCTTCGAGACTTGGAGGGGGGAGGGGGCCAAGTTTGCAACGGAGAAGGCAGAGTCGAGTGAGGCTCCCAGAAAGTCCGGTGGAGCGAGACCGAGACAGGGATACGAGCGACAAGCTTAGATAGGGGCAGGCTCACGGATGCCCGAAGCAGAGACAGAGACTTGGGGCGTAGAGTCACCGAGAGCCGACCGGAGGCATAGGGAGGAACCCAGGTTTTGTGGAACGGAGCATTTGAAGGAGAAGCATACAGCGACCCCAGTGAACACGTTGTAGCTTTCTTCCCAGGGCCTTGCAGGGTCCTGGACAAGTAAGGGGCCCTAGAAGCCTAAGCTTCGTTAGCCTTATAGGTAGATCAGTCTCTGTGAGGCCTGTGGAGCAGTCCAGAAACTGGAGACAGAGACACACAGGAGCAGAGATGTTAAGAGAGAGAAGGGATAGGGTGGGGACCCCTTGGAGGCACTCAGATACCATGACTTGGGTGTACAGATGTAGAAACCCGCAGAGCTGGGCCCTTGCGAGCCGACTAGCCGGAGATACAGAGACGCTCAAAACGTAAAGACAGCTGAAGTGTGCAGAGACATAGGCATGCTGAGCCGGGCAGAGCTGGTCCTGGTGGAGGTGCGCTGACAGCTTGAGTCAGACCTGGAGAGACTCAGGCCTGAAAGACTGGGAAGCAAGGATGTGGGGGCTCATCCGAGCCCCTGTGAGGCAGAGGACCTGAGTCAGACTGAGATCAAAAAGGAGCCCCAGGCATACACCAAGACAGCCCCAACTTATTTTTAAACTCAGATCTTGGACACACTGCTTCAGCCCTGGGGGATCGGGGGTGAATGAACTGTTCCTCTCCCGTCCCCAGAGCAGCTGCTGGATCCTGCTTCCCACCCCTACCCCCCTTCCCCTAAACTGCTCTGACTCCCAGGCCCCATGGGGGGAGGGGTGGGGAGAAGGGAGAGTTTGGGGTTGGTGCCTGATAGCAGGATGTGGGGGGTGAGGGGAGTTAGGTTTCTCCCCTTAAATCTCCTGTCAGTTCCTAGGACTTGGGGGGAGGGGTCTGAGCTGATCCTGACTCACAGCTGTGGGGCCTGGCCAGGGTCCTCCTGGACAGTGGGGGGAGCGGGGAGAGTTGAGGGGTTGGCATGGGTAGTTGGAAAGGCTTCTGGTCGTCTTCCAATCGCGGGGTTAGCAGCTGGGGAGAAGAGTCAGGCTCCTATGCTAGTGATGTCACCAAGTATCTCCCGCGTCCCTGCTCTGAATGTTGACCATCCCCTTTACCACCATTGCAGCATTTTTAGAGAGAAAAACAGGAAAGGGCTCTGGGCCGGGAAGCAGGGAACCTGGCCTCTCTGAGACCTGAGTGACCTTGGGCCTGGCTTGTGGCTGGTTACTGTACTCAACTGTAAGATGGGGATGATACCCTGTCGTGCCTGCCTTTTGTGAGATCCAGTGAATTGGTGGCTGGGGTTGCACTTTGTGAGAGGCGAAGCAGCACGCAGGAGTGCTGTGTACCTGTGTGAGGGGCCTTAAGAGTTACGCTCACTGGGGTCAGGCTGGCCCCACCGATCTTCTCAGCCAGCCCCATGGCCTGAGCCTCTTTGCTTCCCCTAGCAGAACTGGAAGTGGGGGGGGTCCCTCTTTATTCTCTCCCTGAGTTTACCCTGAGAACGTCCAGGTCAAAACCCAGGCCAGCTCCCTGACCCAGGCCCGGCTCAGAAACTTGTCTGATCCCAGTGTGAGTGGGGCTAATAATAAAACCACCGATGGCTACCATTTACTGACTATTCACTTTTTGCCAGGTGCTTTCCAAGCACCAACATTTAGGCCTCACAACAGCCTCAGGAGTAGGAGGTAGTTTTAGCTGAGAAAACAGGCCCAGGGGGCTTCAGTGACTTGCCCAAGATCACCCAGCTAGTATGTGAACAAGTCAGGATTCAGACCCACATGCCACATTTGGGCCTCTACACACTCCATGCCGCAGCTATTTATATAGCCATTCTGAACTCTGGGAGGTGCCAGATGTGTGTGTCTGGGTCAGGTGTAGGAGTGAGGTGTGTGTGTGTGCGTGTGTGTGTGTGTGTGTGTGTGTGTACGCGCACGTACCTGTTTATGTTGGTGGGAGCAGGGGCTGGGAGCCATCTGGCAGGCTGAGCAGTCTCCCCTGCGCGCACGCACACACGTACCCCACCGACTAGCCATGAAGGAATATAAGATTGGCTCTCTTCGGTTCCTTAGTCCTGCCAGGGAAAGTGGGAGGGAGATGAGGAGGAAGGGGGATGGGCAGGGACAGGTGGGCCTTGATAGTGCCCTTCACTCTGTCCTCATTAAAGCCCAGCTGGACAGACTAAGGGACTAGAGAATTCTGGGAAGGAAACAAGCCATGCGCATACCCTATTTGGGGTGCCCCTGTCTCCGAGTGGTGACTGCGTCCCAGGGGATGGCCCCAGAGCTAGCCTGGGCCTGGGAAGGTGATGGCTGCTGTGGGCCAAGCCAGGAAGGAAGGAAAAGACCCAGGGCACTCCTGGACAGACCCGTGGCCACATTCCACCTGTGTGGCCCCCTGCTGCCCAGTGGCTGACAGCCCAGACCACACTCAGATGTTGGGCCAGAGGAAACCCAGGCCTGACTAGTAGGGAGCGGACTGAGAAGGAGGGCTCTGCTCTACCCTACAGCATAACTCTGCCCCAGAAGTCACCTCTCGGAAGACTCCAGCCCCTGGAGGCCTCATGGCCTGGCCCAGGGTACGAACTTTGTCCCTCCCCACAACACACACATACAAGTTGTACAGAGGGTAGTTTTGAGTTCACAAACCATCCCTTCAAGAGCCAGGCCCTCCAGGCTTGGGGCATTTGCTGGCGCCTGGAGTCTGAACTCCAAGCCAGAGCAATGCTTCTTGGCCAGAATTTCCCACTGGGGGTGGCTGAGAAGAGGAGGCTTTTCCTTCAGCTTGAGCCTGGGCAGGCTCTGGGGACTGCCAGCTACTGGGGTGTATGCGGGGAGGGCGTAGTGGGTTGGTGGGTTCCTTTGTCCTCCCCAGGCTCCTGAAGCTGTGGGAACATCCCCTTCCTCTGAGTCCTGGTACTTCCCCTTCACCCACCCTGAGATCCAAGCCCTTAGACCACAGGCTTCATGATGAAGGAGGCTGGGGGTGGGGAGCTCCGAATCTGGGGCTCCAGGCTGGAGTCGGGGCAGCAGAAGGGACTGAGAACCCCACTTCCCGGCCCCCCCCCACCTCCCCATGCTCCTGTTCCAGAGGCAGCTGTGTGGATGACCTCATCCCACAAACATGCTTTGTTCCTGAGAAAATGGAAAGTGTCTGAGGTTTGGTGGGGGCTGGGTGTCTGCAGCAGCAGCTCTCAGGGCTCCCCCTTGCCTGACTCCCCACCCAAGAGGGGGCCTGACTGGGGAGAAAATGTCTTCTCTGGCTCCCACTCTCACCCTCCATTCCCCCTGCCCCAAACCCTTAGAAACCAGAAAAGCTGGGGAGAGGCTGTTTCTCCCAGAGGCAGGGGGAGGGAAAAAATGACCCCAGAGGATGGAAAGATCTGCCGGGAGTGGATGCCTGGTTGGAGATGGCAGGGGCGCCCTCATAATCTCCATCTTTAGTTTACCTCTCCCTCTCCTGACAACTCTGTTCCCTTTTCTCTCCTCTGTTGCTGGTCGAACCTGACATCTGGCCATCGGTACTGCCACAGCTGCTGCAGATGTTGCAGGCCAAGGCTGCCCAAGCTGGTGTGACCAGAAACCCAGCAGGGGCCAGAGTGGGGTGAGGGCAGAGGGTCCAGCTGGGGAAGCTTGACTGTGTCCAGCTTGCAGGACTTCCTTCCTGCTTAAACCTAGGCTGAGCCTCTCCAGTCCTTGCTTGGGATGATTCTCTGGGAGGGAGGCCCGAGGTGACTTCCACCTCCATCATTCGCCACCTAACACCCTTCTGCAAAGTATGTTCACAACCCTATGCTCCTTACTCCAGAGTTCTGGCTAGAGGTTCCTTTTCCCATATCCCTGGGGCCCCTTCCTAGGAGTCAGGAGAGGGTGAGGGGATATAGAGTGGGGTGGCTCCCTGCCCCTGCTGTTTCCCCTCAGGGACAGTAGGGACAGTGGAAGCTACACTCGCTGGGGCAGGAAATGAGTCACTGACCCAGGAAAAGCCCCCTCCCCCCAGATCGGCCAGGGCCCAGATAAGAAAACAACTTCTGCTTCCTGATTTTTTTCCTGACCCCTTCTCTCCCTCCCCCCGCAAAACCCCGTTAAATGCAGAAATAAACATGCAGGGGGTGCCTGGGTAGCTCAGTCAGTTGAGTGTCCTACTCTTGATTTTGATCCCTGATCCCAGGGTAATGGGACCGAGCCCTGCGTCAGGCTCCTCGCTGAGTGTGGAACCTGCTTGAGATTGTCTGTCTAGCTCCTTCTGCCCCTCCACCTTGGTCGTGTGCTCTCTCTGTGTCTCTCTCAAATAATTAATTGGTTTAAAAAAAAAAAACAGAGGGGCGCCTGGGTGGTTCAGTCGATTAAGCGTCCGACTTCGGCTCAGATCATGATCTCGTGGTTCGTGGGTTCAAGCCCCGCGTCGGGCTCTGTGCTGACAGCTCAGAGCCTAGAGCCTGCTTCAGATTCTGTATCTCCCTCTCTCTGCCCCTCCCCCACTCTCACACACGTGTGTGTGCGTGCATGCATGCACGTGCGCACTCTCTCAAAAAAAAAAATCTTAAAAAAAAAACAGAAACGTGTAGGACTCCTTAGCTTCCAGAAGCATCCTTTCCTCATCATGACCTGTTCTGACCTGGCATTTCTTATGCCTGGTCTCTCGCAAAGGGCTTTTACAAAGGGCCAGCCCTTCTGGGTGACCCACGCCCCACCTTTTACCCCTGGCAGGGCTCACTCACAGCCACCATGAGCGAGGCCTTTGACTGTGCGAAATGCAGCGAGTCCCTATACGGCCGCAAATATATCCAGACAGATGACGGCCCCTACTGCGTGCCCTGCTATGACAATACCTTCGCCAACACATGTGCTGAGTGCCAGCAGCTTATCGGGCATGACTCAAGGGTAAGGACTGGCCCGGACAGGGCAAAGAGTGGGTGGAGGCTGGCCGAGGGGGCAAAGGTGCCAATGCCCCTTGCCACGCCCCGCAGGAGCTGTTCTATGAAGACCGCCACTTCCACGAGGGCTGCTTCCGCTGCTGCCGCTGCCAGCGCTCCCTGGCCGACGAGCCCTTCACTTGCCAGGACAGTGAGCTGCTCTGCAATGACTGCTACTGCAGCGCCTTCTCGTCGCAGTGCTCTGCCTGCGGGGAGCCCGTCATGCCTGGTACGTCCCCCGTTGCGGGGGGGAGGGGGCTCGCCGTGTGTGGGACCGGGTGCCCGCATCTGGGTAGGGTTCTCGCACGTGCAAGGGGCTGGTACACATATGGTACGTACATGGAGGCTGACTGGCTAACACCCGCACACACGGCACCTTTCTGGAAATCTAGCGTATACAGGATTGGTCGTCCCCGGATGCTCCCGGGAGATGAGCATGCACGGGGACTGGCACACCCAGGTATACACATGAAAGCTGAGCGTGTACAGGAACGGACAAGCTTGGTACGTTCCTGAGGGTGTAGCGTGTGCCGCACCAGCAGGCCTGCTCTGTGCCTAAGGTTTACCGTGTACGGGCAGACTGACAAGCCTGATACACACCTGGGGGCTTAGCATGTATGAACATCTGCATGTTTGGTACATGCAGGAGTGAGAAGTGCAATGAGACCATCATGCTGGTGCACTGGGGCTTGGTGTATGCAGAGGCAGATACACAGAGGGCTTCACACGTTTGGTGACCTGCATGCCTAGCAGTTATGGGAGGATTGAGGATGTGTGGAGAATGACACGATTCGGACATGCAAAGGCTTAGCATGTACTGAATCGATCACATCCAGGGCATTAGAATTCTGTGTGGGTGAAGACTTGCTTGCCTAGTATTACGTAGCGTCCTTGTGTGTGTGCTAAAACCATCGTGTCTGGTGTATAAGGGCTTAGCGAGTACTGAGTCATCACGCCTGTGACACGGAGGCCTGATGTATGCTGAGATAGTCATGTCTGGTACCTATGGGGCCTTCGCATATGCCAACTCCTCATGTCTACATCACGGGAGACTAGCATGTGCCCAGTTAGCATGTGCAGTGTGTGGGGGAGGATAGCGTGTGCCATTTACGGGGCAAGGGCCCTGCTGCATGTGCATGGATCCCACCCTGCTTAGGCTGTGGGAACAGCGGGATGCTCCGGGGGGGGGGGGGGCAGCACAGGGTGGCACTCAGGACTTAACGACACAGCCTCTGAGCGGGATCCCTGTTCCCCACAGGGTCCCGGAAGCTGGAATACGGAGGCCAGACGTGGCACGAGCACTGCTTCCTGTGCAGTGGCTGTGAGCAGCCGCTGGGCTCCCGCTCCTTTGTGCCCGACAAGGGCGCTCACTACTGCGTGCCCTGCTACGAGAACAAGTTTGCGCCTCGCTGCGCCCGCTGCAGCAAGGTGGGCGCTGGGCAGGGTGGGGTGGGGTGGGGGGCGAGCCAGGCTCTGTTGTGGGGTGGGAACCACCACTCCCGCCCCTGCTGACAGATGCTGCCCCCCTAGACGCTGACACAGGGTGGCGTGACCTACCGTGACCAGCCCTGGCATCGAGAATGCCTGGTCTGCACAGGGTGCCAGACGCCCCTGGCCGGGCAGCAGTTCACTTCGCGGGATGACGACCCGTACTGCGTGGCCTGTTTTGGAGAACTCTTTGCACCCAAGTGCAGCAGCTGCAAGCGCCCCATCACAGGTGGGACAAGGGTCAAAGGACAGAGCGGGTAGGGTGCAGGCAAGGGAATGGGATCTGGTGTCGGGTGACGCTGAGGGACAGGACCGCGCTACGGATCCACAGAGCTAACCTCCAGCCTCCCTTCAGGACTCGGTGGAGGCAAGTATGTGTCCTTCGAAGACCGCCACTGGCACCACAGCTGCTTCTCCTGCGCGCGCTGCTCCACCTCCCTGGTGGGTCAAGGTTTCGTGCCAGATGGAGACCAAGTACTGTGCCAGGGCTGCAGCCAAGCAGGACCCTGAGCCAGGACTCCTGGGCCCAGGGCCCCCCAAACCAGGGCTCCAGGACTAAGCCTCCTTTTCCAAACCACCTTCGGGACCCAGCACCCCCCCCCGCCCAAAATTGGGGCTCCTCCTGGGCTTCAGGATTCAGCCTTTCTGCTCCAACATCTCCAAACTGGTACTCCCTGAACCAGGGCCCCCAAACCTGGGCTGTGATGGGGCCTCTAAATCCCCTCCGCCAAGCTAGACTCCCCCTACAGTCTGGGTTCCCCGGATACCAAGCCCTCTCCCCAAATCAGAGCTCTAGACCCAGCCCTCCAAACCTGGACTCTGGGACCCAGGCCCCCTTTGATCTAGACTTCTTTCCTGTGACGTTAGGTCCTCTGCGGGTGCCTGAGAAGTCCTTGAAAGTGGACAATACTCAGGTTTGACCCTCACCACCCTCATCCCACCCTGTTCCCCAGGGCTGGGGCTCTCTGGGCAACAAAACAAGCGTTCACCGTTTAAGCGGGTCCTAGAGTACAGGGTTTTGCCCACCCGGTGTCTGTCGAGTGTTTTCTCCTTTCTTTTGAGCTCCATTCTGCCCAGAGATGGGCAGAGGGGTGAGACTGGCTCACCCCGCCCTTCCAGATTCTGCAATAAAGCAGTGTGAGGAAGCGAAGGCCTCTGTGTGTTTGTCTGGGGGTGGGGGTGGGGGGTGGGGGGAGGTTCCCTGGCAGAGAGGGAGGCTCTGAGGCTCTTCCAGACCTCCTCCGTGCAGGGCAGAGGAGGAAGCCGCTGGGATGGGAAATCTCCAGAGAACGGGAATCCCTATGCTGCTAGCGTCCCTCTCAGGCTCCGCCAACCTCCCCTCTGCTGGCGAAGGACTTTTTCCTCCGGGTGGGGAGGGGAGGGAGGGGTTTGGGGGAGGTCCCGAACGGGAGCGGAGTTGGCAGTGGGTTCCCTGTCCGGTACAAACCGCCCCCCCCCCCATTAGCAGCTCTTCCCAAATCCCGCTGAGCACCCGGTATGGATTCCCAATCTGGGCCCAGACCCTCAACGCCCTTCCCCCTCTTCCCGAGGATTAGCGGAGGCGGCCCGGGATCCGCTCGCGGCCGCACGTTTTTTGCCAAAAAAGGCAAGGATGCAGCTGCACGCGCCGCGGGAACATCTGGATCCGATTCCCGGCATGAATGGGTCACGGCCCCGCCCCCCCCGTGATTCAGGGGCGGAGGCGGGAGTGAACAAGGGGGGCTGTCCCCCAAAGTGGGGAGATGGGGCGGAGCGCTGTTCCCCTCTCCGGGTGTCCGATGCCCGCTGCCCCTGCCCCGCCCTCGGCCCCCCCGTCGGTCGGAGGTGCACTGGGGTGCACTCGCGGCGCGCGCGGTTTAGGGCGCTCCGCGTCGCGCCCGCAGCCTCCTGGGGTGGGGACCCGAGCTGCGGTGCGGACGGACCTCCGTGTGGTGGGGGAGGGGCCCTCCGGTCCGGCAGAACCGCGTGATCGTATGTATCTCATACTAAATCCTGCCAGAAATCCTATGAGGCGGGCATTTTTCCATTTCGCAGAGGTGGAGACTCTGCTTGCCAGTTCCCCAAAGTCACCTAGGTAATCACAGGTGGATTACTTTCAGACTGCCTCCTGGGCCCGATTCAAATCCTAAACTTTCTGAGACTGTGGTTGACATTTTCAACAGACCTTTACAAATACCCAGCATGTGTCCTTATAATTAATAATCACATGTTTACATTTTTGTCTCTTTCTCCCATCGGCTTCTATGAGGATTGGGCTCACGCCCGCCTTGCTCACTCTTCTATTTTCAACTCCCGCCACTTACTACTTGTTCAATAAATACTTGTTGAGGAAGAGTAGTCCAACTAGAAAACAGCTGGTGCAGAGAACGGGAGGCTTGAAAAAACATATGGCGCTTTGGGGAAGCAGCAAATAATTTCATTTGGAGGAAATGCCAAGAGACTAAAATGGCAGGCAGAGGCCAGGTCACAAAAACTCCAACGCTAAGTTAAACAGACTTCACCCTGCAGATAAGCCGCCAGTGGAAATGTTTAAGCAGGGGCATAAGATGATCACTCTGGCTACAGCATGAATAATGGATTGCAGGGGTAAGATGAGAAGGCTCCTGCAGGAAGCTAGTACACTGGTCCAGGTGAGCGATAAAGAGGCAGGTGGCATCAGGAGTGGAAAAGACAGGACTTGGTGACTGGTTTGATGGGCTGGAGAAGGAGAAGGTTTTAGGGGAAGGAAGGTGAATGGTTTTGCTTAAGTGGCCCACCCACCTTAGAGGAAGAGATGTACAGGTACCGTGTCATTGAGTTCAAGATAAACGTTTTTCAGATTTAACATCCTGGAAACCCAGATGCACTGTGTAATGGTAGACATGCAATAGTTGGACAAGGTTTTCTTTCTTAGGGGAACATAAAATAATGATGGAGTTAACATTTGATGACATCTCATATTTGATGAGGTATCCTAGATCCCAAAACCTACCCCCCACACCCCAACCACAGTCTCTCCAATCTTTTTTTTCTTTTTAAAATTTTTTGTAATGTTTTATTTATTTCTGAGAGAGAGAGAGAGAGAGACAGTGTGAGCAGGAGAGGGTCAGAGAGAGAGGGAGATACAGAATCTGAAACAGGCCCCAGGCTCTGAGCTGGCTGTCAACACAGAGCTTGATGCGGGGCTCGAACCCAAAAACCATGAGATCATGACCTGACCCGAAGTCAGATGCTCAACCGACTGGGCCACCCAGGTGCCCCTGCAGTCTCTCCAATCTTGAATGGAGATTTCCCACCTCTTTTCTAGAAGTGCAAGGAAAGCCTCTGGTGAGGACTTTTGCCTGGAGTGCTCTCCCTACCGTTTAGATCTTGCTTAAATTTTTAGACATAAATATAACCCTCACAACACCCCATCAGCAGGCAAGATGAGAGTCATTATCTCTGCGTTATTTTTCAAACTTTAAAAAACAAAAAGCAATGCATTCTTATTGTAGAAAAATTGGAGAATTCCTAAAAGTAAAGAGAATAGGTAAATCACTAATAATTCCTGGAGATATTATAGCCTCCTAGTTCTTTTTCTGTTAAGTATGCATGTGCATATACATATCTTTATTTTTAGGACTTTTTTATTTCATTTATTTATTTATTTATAATTTTTTTAACATTTTATTTATTTTCAAGAGACAGCATGAGTGGGGGAGGGCAAAGAGAAAGGGAGACATAGAATCAGAAGCAGGTTCCAGGCTCTGATCTGTCAGCACAGAGCCCAATGCAGGCTGGAATCCACGAACTGCGAGATCATAACCTGAGCCAAAGTTGGACGCTTAGCCTACTGAGCTACCCAGGCACCCATTTTTGGGGCTTTTTAAAAATGTTTATTTTTGAGAAGGGGGAGGGACAGAGAGAGAGGGAGACAGAGGATCTAAATGGGGCCCCAACAGCTGAGAGTGGAGAGCCCAATGCAGGGCTCAAACCCACAAATCTCAAGATCATGATCTGAGCTGAAGTTGGACACATAATCAGCTGAGCCACTCAAGAGTCCCTTCATTTTTAGTTTTTTATTTTTAAGTTTATTTATTTATTTTGAGAGAGATAGAGACAGCGCAAGTAGGGAGGGGCGGGGGGGGGGGAGGGGAGACAAAGAATCCCAAGCATGCTCCACACTGTTAGCTCAGAGCCCAACGCAGGTCTCAAACCCATGAAACTGAGAGATCATGATCTGAGCCGAAACCAACAGTTGGACGCTCAACAGACTGAGCCACTCAGTCACCCCTCTTCATTTTTAGTTTTAAGTTTATTTTTCAATTTGAAAAAATAGTGCATCTATATGTTAAGAAAAAAACTTTTAATGCTGGGAATATAGAAAGAAAAATTTCCCTCCTGTAACAGATCTTCCAGGATCTCTTCTCATTAACAACTACTGTTTACTGTTACTTGGATATCCTCACAGAAATAATCTATTTGTGCATCTATTTTTATGCTCAAAATTATGCATCTATATCTTTTTCACTTTGTGTGGCCATCTTTCCATTGAGTTTATATAGATTTTTTTAACAGATTTATTTTTTTAAAAAATTTTAGTGTTTATTTATTTTTGAGAGAGAGACAGAGACAAAGTGTGAGTAGGGGAGGGGCAGAGAGAGAGGGAGACACAAAATGTGGAAGCAGGCTCCAGGCTCCAGGCTCTGAGCTGTGAGCCCAGAGCCCTAAGAGGGGTTCAAACCCACGGACCCCAAGATCACAACCTGAACTGAAGTTGGTCGCTTAACCGATGGAGCCACCCAGGCGCCCCCTTAACAGCTTTATTGAGGGGATGAGTTACATGCCATAAAATTCACCCACTTTGAGTGTACAGTTTAATCACCTTGAGCAAATTTGATACTGTTGTGGAACTATTGCCACGATCCAATTTGAGAACATTTCGATCTGGGCACCTGGGTGTCTCAGGCCCTCTCTGACCCTCTCCCTCTCTCTCTGACCCTCCCCTACTCATGCTGTCTCTCTCTCTCTCAAAAATAAATAAAACATTAAAAAATTAAAAAAGAGAGAGAACATTTCGATCACCACCAAGTTTGCTGTCACTCAGACCTCACCTCCAGCGACAACCACTCAGTTTCCACAGACTTGCCTATCTGGACATTTCATCTGGATATATCCTATGACATTTTTTGTGTATGGCTTCTTTTACTGAATGTGATATTTTCATGGTGCATTCATACTATAGCATTCCTTTACTGCTGAATAATGCCCCACATTTTGCTTGACTATTCACCAGTTAATGGATGTTGAGGCTGCGACCAGTTTTTGTTGATTATAAATAACGCTGCTACAAACGTCTGAATATATGGGAATACGTCTAATTTCCATACCTAGAAATTGGCCTCGTTCTTTTTTTTTATGAAGCTGTATAGCATTTCACTGCTTAGATGTACCATATTTTTTTATAAATTCAATTTTTTTGACAATTACCTTTTCAATGTTTATTTTTGAGAGAGATCAAGCATGTGTGCGCGTGGGGGAGGGGCAGGAAGGGAAAGAGAGAGAATCTCAAGCAGGCTCCCTGCTGTCACCACGAAGTTCACCGGTGGGTCTCCACCCCAGTATAGCAAGATCAGGACTTGAGCTAAAGTCAAGCGTCAGAGGCTTAACCAGTTGAGCCACCCACCATATTCTATTTAACCAGCCCCCTGCTTATAGACAATTAGGTGTCCTCCATATGTGAATTTCTTAAAAAAAAAAAAAAAATTACAGACAAGGACGCTGAGGTCCACCGAAGGGGAAACGTTGTCAGAGGTCACACCGAAAGCTAAGGACTCAGGTCCAGGCTCCCAACTCCCATCCACGTTCTTTAACGACTTTAGTCGACCACGCCCCTGCCCGCCTCTTAAAAGCCGGGAAGCCGGCCCCCTAACCTCGGATTCCTGAATTTCTGGACGCCCTCTAGAGGCTCCTGCAAACCGCGGGGCCTCGCTCCGCCACCTCCGGCCAGCAGGGGGCACTGCAGCCAGCTCGACGGCAGGGGCCGTGCTCTCCTGGCGCCGCTCCCTTTTCTTCGAGTCCCAGAGGCACTTCCGGCACCCGCGGAACTTTGGTGCCGCCGGACGCTCAGCGTAGGGCGCGGGCGCGCAAAGCGCCAGGAGTCGCTTCCGGCCGCGTCGGCTGTGTGAATCGAGGGGCCGCGGCGGACGAAAAATGGAGACAATTCTAGAGCAGCAGCGGCGGTACCATGAGGAAAAGGAACGGCTCATGGACGTCATGGCCAAAGAGATGCTGACTAAGAAGTCCACGGTGAGTGGGGCCTGGGCAAGGGCTCCGTCGAGGCCGGGCCCCATTCCGGTGTTTAACCTCGGAGAGCTTTCTTTGGCTCTCAGACCCTCCCGGCGCCGCGCCTCCTGCTCTCTCCGGGGCTGCGTCTCCGAGCTGCGGCCGTGATTACGGCCCCCGGAGGCGCAGCGCCCTCCGAGGCCTCGGTTACCGCCGCTGGGACCCGGGCGGGAAAGCTCCGCCCTCGGGCGGCCTTTCCACCTTCAGAATTCCGATTAACGGCGTTTGTGTTACCGTTTGCTCTTCTTCAGCTCCGGGACCAGATCAATTCCGACCACCGCACGCGGGCCATGCAGGATGTGAGTGCTCCGTCGTCTGCTTCTCTTTGGGTCGGGATGGGCTGGGAAAGAGAGGGGAGGCGGGGTGCGGGGTCTCAACCTGAGCCCTGCTGGCCCAAGGTAACCAGACTGATCGGTCGTGGGTTGTTGTCTGCCTGGAGATGTCCTCGCGGCTACCAAACCCGAGGATACTGACCTGCCCTTGCACACCTCTGTGAATGGGAGCATCTTATTCATAGCATCCCGTGTCCCATGATGTGCAAAGAATAGTTAGGAGGAGTCCTTGGCCCAGGCGCAAAACGTACTATCCCTTCTCCCCAAAAAAGAGTGGGCGATAGTAGTGTTTTCTCCAGCAAGATATTGTTCTGAAGTCTTGGAAGTGTTTTTACCTATCAAACTACGTTCACTTCGTTCAGTTTCTTACTTTTGGAAAGTGAATCAAAACCAAAGTGTTGATGCTTGATGCTGAGTGTTAGGTAGATGAAGGTTCAGTATACTGTGCTCTTTACTCTTGCATGTATTTGAAATCTGTTTAGAAAAGATTGAAAGACGTGGGGCGCCTGGGTGGCTTGGTAGATTGAGCATCTGACTTCAGTGGGCTCAGATCATGATCTCACAGTTTGGTTTGTGAGTTTAAGCCCTGCATAGAGCTCCGCCACTGACAATGCATGGCCCACTTGGGATTCTCTCCCTACCCCCGCCAATCGTATTCTCTTGCTCTGTAAATAAATACATTTTTTAAAAAAAAAAAGAACATCTAATCGGAGATTCTGATTTGCAGGAATTGATTAGTATTATTAGCTCCTGGTTCCTTATCTAAATTCCCAAATCAAAATTACTGTGAAAACGGGGGTGCCTGGGTGGCTCAGTCAGTTAAGCATCCAGATCATGGTTTTGGTTCAGGTCATGATCTCACAGTTCATGGGATCGAGCCCTGGTAGGGCCCTGCACTGATAGCTTGGAGCCTCTTTGGTTTTTCTCTCTGGTTCTCCCTCACCCTCTCCAAATAAATAAACTTAAAAAAAAAAATACTGTGAAAACAAAGAGTTTCTGTGTCTTGGAGGGGGGGAGAGTGGGAGGATATGTTTTTGTTTTTAAATTACTTGGTGGCAAAACCTGACCTGAGCAAATAAAAGCCTTTTTATGACCTTTATCCCACTTCATAAATGTGCATAGTTTTCGCTGTGGGATTACTAATATGTGTTCCAGATTCCAGTAGAGTTGTTACATAATATATACTCATTTTCCCAAGTTAAAAATTCCAAATTCTGAAACACATCTGGTCCAAAAAGTTTTGCAGAGGGAACTCTACCATCTTGAGTTTGAACCCAAAATAAGCTGTGAGATTTTTATTTAGCCTGTGTACTCAAGTCAAGTAGTGAAAATCCTCTTGAGTTACCCTTTTATATTTGAGGGTCCCAGGTGGGAACTGACTCTCTTATGTGGCTGTCTGAGTCTTCCAGGGAAAGTTAAGTATCGGTAGTATATAAATACAGGAACACTCCACCCTTCAAAACATGTCACTTAGATAGTCTTCACCATGACACATTTTAAAAGCTGACCAGGAACCAGGGCTGTCTGTTAAAGGTACCAGAAAGCAAAGGAGCTTTTAACACGACATCTGTCAGTGTTTCCCTGGCCTCTGACTAGTGAGCCCTGTTGGTTGCTGAGCCCTATAGCCGTCCAGATGACTTTGTTCTGATGGGTTCTGTGTTCGCTTTTCAGAGGTATATGGAAGTCAGTGGGAACCTGCGGGATTTGTACGACGATAAGGATGGGTAAGTGCTCGTCACAGCTAGTCCAGAAGTTCATGTCTCTGAGGAGCCATGATTGGAGGACTGATTTTGTGCACTATGTTCTTTGGCTTTTTCCTGAAATTGCAGGTTACGAAAGGAGGAACTCAATGCCATTTCGGGACCCAATGAGTTTGCTGAATTTTATAACAGACTCAAGCAAATAAAAGAATTCCATCGGAAACACCCAAATGAGGTTGGTACTTAGAAAGTATTTTTTCCAAACCTGCCTGAAAAGCGCACTAAAGGAAAGGTGTGAGGAGAATGGAGATGCGCCCTTTGGATGCCCCTTCAAAAAAGAATCTGCAAGGGCACCTGGGTGGTTCAATCGGTTAAGCATCCATCTTTGGCTCAGGTGATGATCTCACAGTTCATGGGTTCGAGCCCCGTGTGGGGCTCTGTGCTGACAACTAGCTCAGAGCCTGGAGCCTGCTTCAGATTCTGTGTCTCCCTCCCTCTCTCTCTGACTCTTCCCTGCTCACGCTGCCCCTCTCTCTCTCAGAAATAAATAAAACATTAAAAAAAAGAAGAAGAAGAAAAAAAAAGAACCTGCCATTTAGCTGCAAGGAGATGTTTGGCTGACATCCTACAACTCCAGTGCTTTCAGTCTCCCCCTCATCTTTAGACCAAGGCCATACTCTTCCTGGGTAGCCCCAGCCAATGACTGAGCACAGTGAGGGTGTTGTGGCCTGGCTCTTTCCATCCAGTGAGAGACTCTTATAATGAGTAGTCGTTGGTCCATAGCTCCCCTTTGGGAAGTTAAAGACTAACTATCCTGTCTGAATCAGCGTAGGCTCTCCCTGCCCAGTCAAGCTCTCTCCTGTTTTTTGTTTTGTTTAAGAATTTGGCGGAGGGGGCGGGGGGCGGTGCCTGGATGGCTCAGTCAGTTAAGTGTCTGACTCTTGATTTCAGCTCAGTTCATGATCTCACAGTCATGATGACATGATTGTCAGGTCATGATCTGACAGTGCAGAGTCTGCTGGGAAATCTCTCTCTCTCTCTCTCTCTCTCTCTCTCTCTCTGTCTCTCTCTGTCTCTCTCTCCCTCCCTCCCTCCCCCCCTCCCTCTCCCCCTCTCCTTCTCCCTCTCCCTCCCTCTCTCCCCCCACCTTTTCTTTGGTCTCTCTTGCTCTCTCAAAAAAATAAACTGTAAAAAACTAAAAAATTTAAACAGTTTTAAAACAAGTTTTTTGTTTTTTTTTTAAGTTTATCTTTCGAGAGACAGAGAGAGAGAAATGCAAGTCGAGGAGAAACAGAGAGGGGGAGAGAGAGAATCCCAAGCAAGCTCTACATTGTTAGTGTAGAGCCCAATGTGGAGCTCGAACCCACCAACCATGAGATCATGACCTGAGCTGAAGTTGGATGTGTAACCAGCCCAGCCACCCAGGCACCCCCTCCTAGTTTTTATTTTTCATTGGCATTACCCCCAATAAGCTACTCGCACTCCTAACTCTGTCTTAAAATTTACTACCTAGGGGATCCGACTAAGACAAGGAGGCTTTTCTCACTTCCAGGATTCATTGTACTGTCAAGGGGTTTAGCCCAGAGGTCAACTCTTCTATATCTTTCATAGTCTACTCCTTCTTTCCAATCTTATTTTATAATCTGATTATATTTTGACAGTGAACATGTCCCCCACTGTACTGTAATCGTATAAGAAGTCGGGGTTACATGTCCATTATATAGAAGCCATTAAACGTCTTGAACAGCTGACCAGAGGATTTCTAGGGGGGAAAGGGAGCAAGGCCATGGCTGTGGGGGAAGTGGAGAGGGATGGGTCACAGATTACTCTGAGCTTTCATGCCTGTGTAACTGGAAAGTTGTTTGTTCCCCCGATGGATATGAGAAAGAGGTAACCCATTTGCAGTGGAAAATGAATTTTTATGTATGTAGCTTTTCAGGTGATAGTGTATATAGGTAAAAGTGTCCCATGAGTAATAGATGTTAGGTGACTGAGGCAAGAAATAAAAGGCAAGAGATAAAAGCTTGTGATCTAGATCTGAGAATTATCTTAGATTTGATAGTTGAGGCCATGAATCATAGAGTTCTGAGAAAGAGGCAGTGTGAAGGTAGACTGCAGGCTTGTCCATGTGCCTTGAGGGCATACTGATGTCAATAAGGTACCTCAGTGAAAGGGAACCTGGGAACTCTTCCGTCACAGAGGTAGTGTGTCTCGCTGAAGCTAAGCAGAAGAATTTCAGAAAGGAGGCCACTGCCATCACTGTTGTTGACGGGTAAGTGCCAGGATTGCTGCTTCACTGAAGTAGTGGGAATGGAAATCTGGTCACAGGGGCAAAAGTGGATCATGGGGAAGCAGAAGGATGGATTGGAGAACATTTAAAAGACTGGCAGAGGGGCACCTGGGTGGCTCAGTCAGTTAAGTGTCCGACTTGAGCTCAGGTCATGATCTCACAGTTTGTGGGTTCAAGCCCTGCATCGGGCTCTATGCTGACATAGACATCCCGCTTTGGATTCTGTGTTTCCCTCTCTCTCTCTCTGCCCCTTCTCCACTTGCACTCTGTGTATGTATATGTCTCTCAAAAATAAACAGACATTAAAAATTTTTTTAAAGACTGGCAGAAAAAAAGAGAGACAGGAGGATCATAAGGAAGATGTACATGTTTTAAGGAACAGGTAGAAAAAGGAGACTGAAAGTACCAGAAAGAAGACATTAAAGTTAAGGGAAAGGAGATGAACGTGCTTTCTCACAGAAACATAAGTCTTCCCACCCTTTTTAAGTGTAGAGTGTAAAGTATTTTGCTAACCAAGAGAGAAGACGCAAGTACCCTTCTGATGTATTAACCTTATTCTGGCTCTGGTAGAAAGGTGATAAAGAGTACATAGTTTTAAAAAATGTTAGGAGGGAGACGCCTGGGTGGCTCAGTCGGTTAAGCATCTGACTTCGGCTCAGGTCATGATCTCATGGCTCGTTGTTTCAAGCCCCGCGTCGGGCTCTGTGCTGATGGGGCCTGCTTCAGTTTCTGTGTCTCCCTCTCTCTCTGACCCTCCCCTTCTCTGTCTCTCTGTTTCTCAGAAATTAAAAAAAAATAATAAAAAACTTTAAAAAAAAATAAAAAATGTTACAAGGATGTCCAAGATACACTAAGTGGGGAAAAGACAAAGGTCCAGTTATGTGAAAAAAATAATCTTGCACATGCCTGTGTCTGCTTGTACAAATGCATATATTTAAATATGTGGAACAGAGGTTTCCAAATTTTGGTGGATATATTTGAATCCTCTGGGGATCTTGAAAAAATATTGCTACCTTCCCTACCTTTCTGATTTAATTGCTATTAGGTGCATCAAGATTTTTTTAAACCACTCCTCAGGTAATCCTAATGTTCAGCAAAGTTTGGAAACCTATTAAAAAAGGTCTCTTGGGAGGGGCGCCTTGGTGGCTCAGTCGGCTGGGTAGCAGACTTCAGCTCAGGTCATGATCTCAAGGTATGTGAGTTGGAGTCCTGAGTTGGGCTCTGTGCTGACAACTCAGAGCCTGGAGCCTGCTACCTTTCCTGTCTCCCTTTCTTCTCTTTGCCCCTCCCCCATTCGTGTCCTGTCTCTCTCTTAAAAATGAATAAACAAAACAAAAGATTTCTTGGGGTGCCTGAGTAGCTCAGTGGGTTAAGCGTCTAGCTCTTGATATCTGCTCGGGTCATGATCTCATGGTTCATGAGTTTGTGCCCTGTGTTAGACTCCACACTGAGAATGTGGAGCCTGCTTGGGATTCTCTGTCTTCTTTCTCTTCCCCTCCCTCATTCACTCTCTTTCAAAACAGATAAACGTTTAAAGAAAAAGAAAAAGGTCTCTTAACACTGCTTACCTATTTTCAACAGAACTAATAAAGGGGGATTTTGGGTTTGCATTTTTTTAAATAATTTTTTTGTTTCTTTTTGAGGGAGGAAGAGAGGCAGACAGAGAGGGAGACACAGAATCGGAAGCAGGCTCTAGGCTCTGAGCTGTCAGCACAGAGCCCTACACGGGGCTTGAGCTCACAGACTGTGGGATCATGACCTGAGGCGAAGCTGGACGCTTAACTGACTGAGCCACCCAGGCGCCCCTTCATTTTTAGTTTTTGTGAGCATGTGTTACTTTAGCAGTTTTTAGTCAAACAGTAAAAAAAGAAAAAGGCAAGGTAATTGGAGAATAGTAGTAGGCTTACAATGAAAAATCAAGTCTAAAGTGTCAGAAGTTCAACTTTCTGTACAGCTTATTTCTATGACATTGCATTTATTTGTTGAAAAATCCACATGATTTTTTCTCTTTCCCCTCAGATCTGTGTGCCAATGTCAGTGGAATTTGAAGAGCTTCTGAAGGCTCGAGAGAATCCAAGTGAAGAGGCACAGAGTAAGTAGGGTTTGCCCTTTGCCTCTAGCACTAACAGAAGTGCAGGCTAATGACCGAACCCAGATTTTCCCTCAGAGCCCCAGAGAAATTTGGAGCCAGGTTCTCTTGCCTGTTTTCTCTTTGCTGGTTTCTGGGCTATACTGACATCCTAAATTGGCCTTGGACAAAATACTGATTTTGTGCTACCCTAGCTCAGATTCACTGACCTGGAATATTGAGGGCTGTTCACTTCATGAGCATAGGGAGGACATTTGGGTGAAGGGCTATGTCATGAAACAAAGAACCAGCAGTCCCTTTGAAAAGCCAGGTCCAAGAACTTTCTTGGTCTTTAACGTCTGAACCTCTGATATCTTGGATTCTTTCAGACTTGGTGGAGTTCACAGATGAAGAGGGATATGGTCGTTACCTAGACCTCCATGACTGTTACCTCAAATACATTAACCTGAAGGCCTCGGAGGTAGGACCTAGGGGATCGTTTCTGGTTCTAGGGGTGAGTCAGCACATCATGCTGGGGCTCCTGGACAGGAAGCAATCAGATTATCTACTTTGTGTTTTGTAACCATTCTGTAAATCTTAAAGAGGTGATATGCTTTCTTGGAATGAAACAGTATTCGAAATGAAAAGTTTCTATAGTGAAAACAACAAGCATTTTATTTTATTTTTATTTAAGTACGCCCTACACTCAACATGGGACTTGAACTCATGACCCTGAGATCAAGAGTTGCATGCTCTACCAAGTAGCTAGTCAGGCACCCCAAGCATATTATTTTATTAATGAATTTTGTTGCTTATTAACTTACATAAGCATGTTTTGCTTTTGTAAATATGAAAAAGTATTTTTGAGGGAGAGTGCAGGCATGTGTTTGTGAGTTGGGGAGGGGCAGAGGGAGAGCGAGACTCTTATGCAGGCTCAACACCCAGCATGAGATCATGATTGTGAAGTCGTGACCTGAGCTGAAATGAAGGGTCAGATGCTTAACCAACTGAGCCACCCAGGTAGCCTTAAAATATATTTTTTTAATACATTGAAACACAGGGGTGCCCGGGTGTCTCAGTTGGTTAAGCGTCTGACTCTTGATTTCCGCTGAAGTCATGATCTCAAAGTCGTGAGATCAAGCCCCACGTTGGGCTTCACACTGAGTGTGGAGCTTGCTTGGGATTCTCTCTTTCTCTCTTTCTCTGCTTTGCCCTACTTTTGCCCATGCAAGTGACTCTCTCTCAGTCATAAAAAACAACCTTAAACACATACTGAGCTTCTCTGTTAGGTGCCTATAATACTGGGCATATGAAAAATATTAAACATAATCCATGCCAGTAAAGGGTTATGTTGTGTCTTTTATCACAAGCATTGAGACTGAATGTGACCATCTCAGAAAGTTCACCAAGTGTATGATGAAGCTCCTCATAGAATTGTGAGGAAATGTCCCAGGAGTTCAGGGACTATACTTTAAGCTCCATAAGGACAGGTTTTATTCTCATCTGTATCCGTGTACTTGGTCCAGAGATGCTTAATAAGTGTATGAACAAATGGCACCTTCAGGACCATAGTTTAGGCTGCAGTGGGTGTGAGTTTTCAAGTGCCTCGCACGTAGCTAGTATTTGACAAATGTTTCTTTAGCTAACTGTTTGTTGATTTGATCTTTATTTTGCAGGATTCATTTCGTGTCTGGTAGTCTACTCAGAGCAGTGGAATTAACAGCCCACTAGTGCAGGAATTACACGATGGGCAAGAGAAAGACTGATATGAGCCAGGCCTTGTTACTTCATTAGCACTCAGTTTTGATCTCCTTTATTGGAGACCGTGGCATGACTTGGTGCAGACACCTAATTGAATCTCTTGTCATTTCTCCTTTCAGAAGCTGGATTATATCACATATCTGTCCATCTTTGACCAGTTATTTGACATTCCTAAAGAAAGGAAGAACGCCGAATATAAGAGGTGGGCTTTGCCAGCTGCTACGCTCTACGGAATTTGATTAGGAGGTTATTTCATGTAAAGATTTGATGGCAGAGTTTTGCACTATATTGCCTGGAAGAAGGGCACAAGTGGCTTCCAGGTTTATTGGAGGATGTGGATTTTGGATGCCATAGTTTAAACATGTCAGACTCTGGCTCTAGAAGATGCATCTGTTGGCACATCTATGGTCTTACGCCTATGTTGTCCTTAAATTTGTTTCATAATGGAAGGAAGCCTCATTTAGGGATCTGTGTCTTTGGAGTTTAACAAAAAAAAAAGATGAGAATTTCTCATTGTGACTGAAGCGAGCTGCCTGGCTCTGATGTATAGATGGAAAATTTTGTTTGTGTTTTTATGCCCCTGGCTAGTGCTCTGTACTCCTGACTTCCTCTCTTTTTCTCCTTTTCTTTTTACCTGAAATATTTTGTGTGAGTTAATTAGTTTTTGAAACTGTATCGTGAGGATGAAATGAGATCAGAAAGGTCAGGATCAAGATGACAGAAAAAGTCAATTGCAAGCTCCTTTTAAAATTTAGTGGTTTTCCTTTTAAAAACTGGTATCACTGGAATTATGAGCATATTTTACAAGACACAAAAGAATATCTAAAACATAAAGATGCTCTTTGCTTTCTCTGTATTTGTTCCTCTGTAGATACCTGGAGATGCTGCTTGAGTACCTTCAAGATTACACAGACCGAGTGAAGCCCCTCCAAGATCAGAACGAACTTTTTGGGAAGATTCAGAATGAGTTCGAGAAGAAGTGGGAGAATGGTACCTTTCCTGGATGGCCGGTGAGCTTCTGTGGGGCTGGGGGAGGGCATGTGAAGGAATTGAATTCTCTTACTTTAACATTGAGCCGCTACCTTTGGGCATCAGGATCCTGTGACTCCAAGGGATCCTTTGCCAGATATGTCAGGTTTTCTTTCCATTCGTACTTTGGAATGAGATTTGTCAGGGCCTCCTTGCCATTGGCTGAGCCCAGGAGTTTCATCAACTATGTCGTTACCGCTGGGTGGTTCCTATTGACCAGAAACTGTGAAGATTATATGCTGGAAGTCTCTAGCATGTATTTTCACTCCTGATGATAAACTTGAGTTTTCCTGAACTCTCAGGGAGAGAATGAACCATCTTTCTTTGGCTCTGCTCTTATGAGCATTTGATTTTTAGTCACATATGTGTCGTAAGAAGGGGGCCATCTACCACCTGGTGATTTAGAGATGTCTCGCTTGCCTTTAGTCTAAACATGGATCTTACTGTTCTTGCTAGAAAGAGACCAGCAGCGCCCTGACCCATGCTGGAGCCCATCTTGACCTATCTGCGTTCTCCTCCTGGGAGGTGTGTTTTCTTTCTTTTTTTTTTTTAAGTTTATTTATTTATTTTGAGAGAGAACATGCACAAATGGGGGAGGGGCAGAGAGAAGGGGAGAATTCCCAAGCAGGTTCTGCACCGTCATCACAGAACCCAATGCGGGGCTCAAACTCCCAAACCGCAAGATCATGACCTGAGCCAAGATCAAGGTTGGACACTTAACCGATTGTCCCAACCAGGCATCCTGTTTTCTTTAGCAACTGTACGGGTCTCGCCCGTTCGCTCCTCAGAGGAGCTACTCAGTCGTCTTCTCTAATGCCACGAGCGTATTGTAAGACACCAGTTCCTGGGACCAGGCATCTATGAGGAATGTGGAAAGATAACAATAGAAAGCAAAAACTTAGCCAACTACTTTGAAAACTGCAAAATAATTCTAACTATTAAACCTTAATGAGGGTATTCACTACCAATGTGATTGCATATGAAATTGACCACAGAGTCAGTCCTTTGGAGAATTTGAACTTAACTGCTAGACTCTGACCAAGGAATGTGTGGTTTTGCCCCAGCTTCAAGAACACCCACACACAAGCAGGCAAAGACCTAAGTTTGAGCCTTTTGTTGTTCCTCAAAATCTATTTATATAAAATTATAACTTGTCTCTTTTTTTATGTAGGAGTTGGCCTCCCTGGGTCTGGACAGATTGAAATCTGCACTCTTAGCTTTAGGCTTGAAGTGCGGTGGGTAAGAAACGGCTTTTTCTATCAGATCTGTCCCATTTTACTGTGTGTTTGCACGATAACTGACTCTGAGTCCATTCTTCTCTGTTACTGCACGCTGCAGAAGTATGCAGGCCCATATGATAAAAGAACTCTGAAATCTTTTGCTCCTCCCGTCCCCTTAGAACCCTAGAAGAGCGAGCCCAGAGGCTCTTCAGCACCAAAGGAAAGTCCCTGGAGTCACTTGACACCTCCCTGTTTGCCAAAAACCCCAAGTCAAAAGGCACCAAGCGGTGAGTAGCTGGGGTGGCGCCTCGGTGGATAGTTGTAAAATTTTATTCCCATGCCGAATTTTTCCCACAGCAGCCTATTTTATCACCATTATTGATTCAGAGAGATCTAGCGTGCCCTTTCTCTCTGCAAATGGCAGTCCTGTCATTGTGGTAAACCAAGGACAGTCTGTACTCTGGTGATTGAGAGCGGCTCAAGTCTCTAATGTTGAAACTAGTCTAGGTGCTTTTTGTCACCTCAGGGAGAGATGGAGGCTAAATAGGTTCGAGAAATATTCTTCTAGGTTTATTTTTGCTGTTGACAATTGAATCTTTTTCTTTTAGAGTTGACACTGTTAGATTAGTTTGAGGTGTACAACCCAGTGATCTGACAGCTCTCTGCTTTGTGCCGTGCTCGTCACGAGCATACCTACTATCTATCGCACTGTTAACAGTTACAATGCCATTGACTATATTCCTTATGCTGTAATTTTCATTCCTGTAGTTAGATCTGTTCTTGAGACCCATGCTCATACAGGAAGTTTTTTAAATACGAGTTTCTGTAATTCTTAACAACAATTCTGAAAAGTAGCAGGTATTGCGATTTTTTTTGTAGATAAGGACTCAGAAAAGTTACGGAGTGTGCCCGCCATCTCAGTTACTGAGTAGCAGCATCAGGATTTGTGCCCAAGTCTGCCCATCCCAGAGCTTGCCTCCTACACCACATTTCCTGTATAGATTATGATGGTGGAAATTTAAATATCTTGATGTGTTTTGTGCCTTCTAGAATGAGGTCATGGAGGAAGCTTCTGTGCATTCTAAGAAAGAACCTTAATACTTATGTCAGCAAGTCCTAAGCTGAATAGACCATTTGCTTTCACAGCATGACATTTGTCACATGCTTGTAGTTTTTAATGCACCCTTAGAATAAATGTTCCCAGATACAGGGGATAAGGCATTGGGTGAAAGAGCCCTTGAGTGATGCAGCTTGTTTCTTGTTTCCAGAGACACTGAGAGGAACAAGGACATTGCCTTCCTAGAAGCCCAGATCTACGAATATGTAGAGATTCTAGGGGTAAGTAATGGACTCTGCTGAGACCCATAAATACTATAAGGCATAGGAGTCAGAGAAATGTGAATTTTTAGGTTTTTTTGGGTTTTTTTTTTAGGATCAAAAGAGAAAGGGCAGGTATTTACTTCAGCAGAAAATAGGGTTCTCTCAGAGTTCTTGGCCCTTTAGTGAAATCCCGTTCTGTTCTTGAGTGCCTTTTGTTAGGTGATGCTCCCAAGGTTGCCCAATTTCCATGAGGCCAAACAGAGAATAGACTCCCCTTTCAATATAGTATCCAGAATGGTGTAGGTTCTTGGCCTGCATTCCAGAATACACCTAGAAGATGACCCGGGAAACAAACACTCAGAAGGCAAGTAGGAGAAAGTCTATTTACAGCAGTTTTTCAGGTAGGACTTACTATGAAAAGACATTACTTACATATTCAGAAGGTTATGAGGAATTTGCTAGGGCTGGAATGTTAGTGGTGCAAAGCTGTCTGTGAATATTCTTTCAAGAAAGAGCTGAAGGGTGGGTTGGGAGTGGAAAAAGGCCTGACCGGACCAGGATGCTTATCTCAGAGAGTAAGGAGGAGAAGGGAAATGACTCTTCCAGAGAAGAGAAGGCAGACGAAAGGGTAGCACTTATCCAGAGAAGGTGGTCAGGGTCTCTGGGAGTCCTACAGAAAACCAGCCTTTCGGATAGGTCTGCTATGTATAATTTTCTTTTTTTTTTTTTTTTTAAATTTTTTTTTAATGTTTTATTTATTTTTGAGAGAGAGGTAGAGACAGCATGAGCAGGGGAGGGTCAGAGAGAGAGGGAGGGACAGAATCCGAAGACAGGCTCCAGGCTCTGAGCTGTCAGCACAGAGCCTGACGCGGGGCCCAAACCCACGGACCGTGAGATCATGACCTGAGCCGAAGTCAAACGCCCAACCGACCGAGCCACCCAGGTGCCCCCAGCTATGTATAATTTTCAACTGCTCTCAGAGCCTTTCCCTTTACGGATGCTCAGATGGCCTTTTGAGTGGGTGGCTTGACTCAATAGCTTGTTTATATGTCTTTGTCGCCATGGATGTTTTCACCCTGACCCTGTTTGAGGACCCCGCATGTAATAGCTATAAAACTAGAGTCACCTGTTCTCAGCTGTTTTCAGTAAAAGGGTGGCTAGGTGTTGGAACCTGGGGACACTAATATTCCCCACAGTGAACTTGGGCTGTGCCTGTACGGTCAGCAGTCTGAGTTGCTAGTCCTCTGAAGACGATTGGGAGGCTAATTTGTACCCATAGCAAGGTGTACACTCAACTTTTACTTTCTCCCTCCTTTGAGAGCACTTTGGTTTGCCTGCCAGCAGGTGGCACCACTCTCTAGACTTCCAGCCAGAATGGTTTTCAGAAGTTGCTCTCAATATTACTGGTATGATTTTTACTATTACCTCCCCATTTATCGATATCTGTTGATTTCCAGACATTGTACTAAATCCTTGGATACAATAGTGAATGTGACACAGCTTCTTGACCTTGAACAGCCCACTTTGTGGTTGGGGCAGATCGATAACCACAGCACAATGTGATGCTTGCTGCAACACTTTGAGACTGCATTTTCTAATTAGAAAGAGGGAGAACAAATATTCTAGGAAGGGGAAACAGTAAGGACGAAGGTAAAATATCATGAAGAGAAACTAGGTATTAGGAATTAATGAGAAAGTCCGTGTGCATAGAGTGTGCCTTATAAGGGAGGGAGTGGTCAGGGAGTAATTTGGAGAGTTATGCTGGAAATTTGGACTTTGTTCTTTAAATAGTAAAAAGCCAATAAAAGTTTTTTTAAGCAGAGTGTGTACCATTAGTTTTTGTTTTGTTTTGTTTTGTTTTTTAGTGTTTGTTGATTTTTGAGAGGGAGAATGTGAATAAGGGAGGGGCAGGGAAAAAAGGGATCAGAGGATCTGAAGCAGGCTTCACATGGACAGCAGAGAGTCTGACACGGGGCTCGAACTCACAAACGGTGAGATCATGACCTGAACCGAAGTCAAGCGCTTAACTGACTGAGCCACCCAGTCGCCCCAAGTGTTTTTGTTTTTGTTTTTTAAACACACAAATCTGGAAACAAAATGGAAGTCGGACTGGAATGAGGAGAAACTCAGGGCGAGTTAGAAGGTTGTCATCTTCATAAGGAAGGAGAAGAAAGGACTACGTAAGGAAGTATTTTTAGATACAGAAAAGACTTCTTTTTCTGTTGTGCTGTGACAGTTTGTGGCCTCGGATAAGTGGCTGAAGCAAGTGACATAAAACCTTTGACTTTTTCCTTCAGGATCAGGGAGAGCCTATCGATAAAGAGTTCTGATCTGAAGGCAAGACTTGCCCTTATTGTACAAGCAAGAAAGTCATATCCTTGGATATGAGGAATCGGCAAGGGTTGTAGGAAATTAGGAAATTCCCCTTCTTGTTCTGCACTACTTTTCTCTGACTTCCCTCTTCATTTGTGGGCCTGACAGGAACAGCGACATCTCACTCATGAAAATGTGCAACGCAAGCAGGCAAGGACCGGAGAAGAGCGAGAAGAAGAAGAGGAAGAGCAGATCAGTGAGAGTGAAAGTGAAGATGAAGAGAATGAGATCATTTACAACCCCAAAAACCTGCCCCTTGGCTGGGATGGCAAAGTATGTATATTCCAGCACTGCCACCTTCCCATTGCCCTTTCTGGAAGCAGGTGCAGACACTCCTCTGATACTGTTTCTTATCTGGTCTCTTTTAGCCCATTCCCTACTGGTTGTATAAGCTGCACGGTCTAAACATCAACTATAACTGCGAGATTTGTGGAAATTACACCTACCGAGGTCCCAAGGCCTTTCAGCGGCACTTTGCTGTAAGGAATTCAGAGCCATTTCTCCTGGAAATTGAAGTATGAAATATGTAACTCTCAAAGAGGTTGCCGGAGAGGAGCATTAGCGTCCAGAGCTTAAGGAAAGCATGAAGGAGTGGGTCTAAAGTCAAGCATATGACATTTGACCTTTGGCTCCATACTAGCCTAGAATTACCCCTAAAATGGTTTCTGGGGGCCTTCTGCCACTGCTGTTTGAACCTCATTTCCTTTTTCCCTTGCTGTTTCCTATACTTCTCTCATCATATCTTTCTGCCACACTTTAGGCCATCCTCTGACTCCTTGGTCATTTTTCTACCCGCTGCTAGTACACAAGACCAAAGAAAGAACCGACCCCCTCCTTTTTTGTGACTTAAATGGGCTTTTGCTTCTTTGAAAAATAGGAACTAAGAGAATGATATTTATCAAGTAATTTTTGAGACAAGGCATTATCTGGGTAGAACTCCAGTAAGTGGATACACCCTTGTTGTGTTTCTGCCTGTGGTTCTTAGGGCTTGGAAGGAAATTTTACAGCTGGAAAAGATTTGCTAGACCAAGGATAGAGAATTCATATGAACTCCTCTCTCCCTCCCTCAGACATCCATGCTACTAATTGATCCCTGGGCTTTTCTGTTGAGCCCCTGAGTAGTCTCTGAATCTTTCTCAATATTACCTCCAATGCGTTGGAATTGGCATCCATGGCAAAGCCCGTGCCATTTGCCATCCCTGAGCCCAAATTGTCATCGTTTCTCCCTGCTCTCTTTCACATCCTTGCTTATCCCTGGTGAGCAGCCTTCTTTATTTACAAAGGTGACACTCACCTGCCGTCAGTAACGCTTACTCATACTGGTGGTGGGGAGTGTATGGGACGTGTCTAGTTAATTAGAGTTGTGGTGTTTCCCTGTGGTCTGGACACAGGTTTTATATGGACTATTATTTGATCTGTATCTAGAATCTTGGTTTTATGTACCAGCCCAGTGAGGAAAACAATGCAGTGCTGCTTTGAAATAACTTCCTCTTCTCAATCATAGGCAGTTGTTTACACACGTGAACTGCAAAAGGAGCACTGCCATTAGGTGGAGTCTTTTACACGGGGTCACGTGAAGGTTTCTGAATAGAATGGAGTTTGTGTTCGGTGTTCAGTTATTCCCACTTCACATTGTCCTTCTACTTCTCTCTTCCCCAGGAGTGGCGTCATGCTCACGGCATGAGGTGTCTGGGCATCCCCAACACTGCCCACTTCGCTAATGTGACACAGATTGAAGATGCTGTCTCCTGTGAGTATGCCTTATTGACTGTTCCCTAGGCCAGCCCTGTGCTTCCCTGCCCCAGTTCCTGGTGTGTCCAGGTCCAAGGGCGGCAGCAGCTTGTGACTATGGAGAAGTTTCTACAGTCATACAATAAATACATTTTTGACTGTGGCCTTTGAACTCCTCTGTATACAGTATGAGTGAATGGGTATGTATGTTTCTCTGAATTCATTTTAATGTGTTGGAAACTGCAGATATGAAAGAAAAATAGAAATGGTCTCAGTTTGGGGCGCCTGGGTGGCTTAGTCGGTTAAGCGTCCGACTTTCGCTTAGGTCATGATCTCGCGGTTTGTGGGTTCGAGCCCCGCGTCGGGCTCTGTGCTGACTGCCAGTCCAGAGCCTGGAGCCTGTTTCAGAGTCTGTGACTCCCTCTCTCTCTGACCCTCCCGTGCTCATGCTGTCTCTCTCTCTCTCCTAGAAATAAATAAAAACATTTAAAAAAAAAGAAAAAGAAAAAGAAATGGTCTCAGTTTATTTCTGAGGTGACAGGGCAGATACACAGAAACAAGGTAGCAAAATAACTTTTGCAGAAAGGACAGAGTGCAAGACATGTCAGGAGACGTGTTGTTAACCTTACTCATGCTCCCTCTTTTGCCCGGCGGTGGTATCTTTTCCTGCCATTCACATTGCTACGAAGAAAGGAGTACTCCCCCTCCACTCTGAAACTTCTGGTGGTCCCCGTCGGGATCATGTCACACCACTCAGCTGCTTAGCCACTTGACTCCTTTGGCCGCATCTCTGGAGTTGTTCACATCCGTTGCAGAGACAAATTAGAAATGACCTTCTAGAGGTGCCTGGTGGCTCAGTCGGTTAAGTATCCATCTGACTTTGGTTCAGATCATGATCTCACAGTTCGTGAGTTCAAGCCCCACATTGAGCTCTTGGCTGTTTTGTTTTTTTCGTTTTTTTTTTTCTTTTTAATGTTTATTTTTGAGAGAAACAGTGTGAGCAGGAGCAGGGCAGAAAGAGAGGGAGACACAGAATCCAAAGCAGGTTCCAGGCTCTGAGCCAGCAACAGAGCCCGACACAGGGCTTGAACCCACAAACCATGAGATTATGACCTGAGCTGAAGTCTAGTGCTCAACCGTCTGAGCCACCCAGGCGTGCCTCAGGCTCTCTGCTGTTAAAGCAGAGCCCACTTCAGGTCATCCATCCCCCTCTCTCTCTCTTCCCCTTCCCCGTTCATGCCTGCTCACTCTCTTTCTCTCTCAAAAATAGTAAAAACAAAAAAGAAAGAAAGAACTTTCTAAAGAGCTCTTTGAACAGTGGTGACTGCACTTACCCCAGTGAGCGTTAAAGGACACATATAATTGTCAAAAATGTGTGTTGTATGCCTGAAACTCCTAGAATGTTGTATGTCAATTAAACAATTGTACTTCAGTAGGACCAAAAAAAAAGCCACAACCCTCCCTGGTCTTTCCTTAGCTTGTGGATTCTGGGAACTTTTTCACTTAGTGTTTTATGTGCAGTCAGCTTTGGGGACTTCGCGCCGTCTTGTTTTCCCTTATTCATTTACAGGTAATGATTGTACTGTGTCTCCAATAAGAATTATAATGTGTCTCATTAGCAGATCATCAAATTAGCTTCTAATTTACTTTTCATTTTTGCCCTTCGCTTTGTTGGGATGAAATTAAAATAGTAACAAAGCCTTATAGAATTATAACTGGATTTTTAATGCAGTCTCATTTTTAGATGTATTTTTTAGCTATGCATCACTAGTAAGTACATCACAGTTGATTTTTTGTGTGGTTTTTTAAATGTTTATTTTTGAGAGAGAGCAGAAGTGGGGAGGACGGAGTGGATGGGGAAGAGGATCCGAAGCGGCTCTGTGCTGACGGCAGAAAACCTGATGCAGGGCTCGAACTCATGAACCCTGAGTTCATGACCTGAGCCAAAGTCGGATGCTTAACTGACTGAGCCCCCCGGGTGCCCCTCTGTATTTTCTTATGTCCCATAGTTTGCCTGAATTAATCTCTTATTTTTGATACCGTGAGATTGACATTGACATCATTTTTTTTTTTTTAATGTTTTATTTCTAGGAGAGAGAGAGAGACAGCGTGAGCAGGGGAGGGTCAGAGAGAGAGGGAGTCACAGACTGTGAAACAGGCTCCAGGCTCTGAGCTGGCAGTCAGCACAGAGCCCGACGCGAGGCTCGAACCCACGAACCGCGAGATCATGACCTAAGCGAAAGTCGGACGCTCAACCGACTAAACCACCCAGGCGCCCCAATATTGACATCATTTTAAGCTTAGAGTCATACGAACTGCTAAAACAAAGTGAGACTTTCATTAATTTTGTCCCATGTTTGTTAATTTTTGTCACAGATAGTATCCTATGCATTCCCTCTAAGTCTTACGTTAAATAGAAGTAGGTGAGGGGTGCCTTGTTTTGGCTCAGTCAGTTAAGCATCCGATTTCTACTCAGGTCATGATCTCATGGGTCATGGGTTTGAGCCTCACATCGGGCTCTGTGCTGACATCTCGGAGCCCGGAGTCTGCTTTAGATTCTGTGTCTCCCTCTCTCTCTGCCCCTCCCCCACTTATGTTCTGTCTCTCTCTCAAAAATAAATAAACATAAAAAAAGGAAGTAGGTGATAAGTCATTCTTACCTGTTGGCTGTTGTGTTTTTGTTTTGTTTTTTAAGTTTTCGCTTATTATGATGACAACGAAGAGTGAGAGGGAAGGGGCAGAGAGAGAGGAGAGAGGGAGAATCCCAAGCTGGCTCCACACTGTCAGAGCAGAGCCTGACGCAGGGAGCCCCCATGAACCCTGAGATCATGACATGAGCCAAAGTTGAACGCTCTCTCAGCCGACTGAGCCACCCAGGCGTCCCTAACTGGTTGGTGTTTTTAAAGGAAATGATGCTGTACATCCCCACTGATTTTTAAGATTGGCTTATGGTTTTATTACCACATTCCACAAGAGAAAGATGACAGCATTTTTACCACTCTTTCTTTTATGGCATTGGATTAAACCACATTCCTGGATTATTGCATACTGGTGGTAGATATTCTTTTAATGCCGCTATTATTTATCCTATTGGGATTCTGTTTAGAAATTTGTATTTACATTCATAAATAAAAGATGTGCTTCTTGTTTTCCTTTGAATCACTTATCAGATTCAGGGATCAAAACCGTTATTTGTGACATAAAATGGATGGGATTACACGCTACATCTTCTTGTCAATTTGAAACTTGTTTATAGTTAAGTAGAGATTTCTTCTTCATACAGAGGGACCAGCCTGAGAATATTCTTCAGTTAATAACCTATACAACTCCTTGATTTATTATGACAAAGTGGAAACCAAGTGCTTTATTTCTCTTCTGTTTTATTTTCTTTTTCCGGCCAGTACTTTTGTAATCGTGTATATATTTTTTTAATTCTTAAGGCTTTAGACAAGAACTTTTGCCTTACGTTTCTTTATTCTTTCTAATACGGGCATTTAGAAGTTGATGTCATTTGTTTAGGAATCCATTAGGAATATCCATTAGTGATATGTTTGTTTAATTTTATTTATTAAAGATGTTATTTTTTTTTAATGTTTTATTTATTTCTGAGAGAGAGAGAGAGACAGCATGAGCAGGGGAGAGTCAGAGAGAGAGGGAGACACAGAATCTGAAACAGGCTCCAGGCTCTGAGCTAGCTGTCATCAAAGAGCCCAACGCGGGGCTTGAACCCACGAACTGTGACATCGTGACCTGAGCCGAAGTTGGATGCTTAACTGACTGAGCCACCCAGGCATCCCTAAAAATGTTATTTCTGATTAGACTTTTTAATTGTACTTGATTACCTTTTAACTCCATTGTATTTATTCCTGTATTTCTTGGCCCATGCAGTAGGATAGAGAATTTTTGCCTTTAGAATGTATTGTATTTTTGTGTCCAGGCATATAGTCTGATTCATTAAAGATTTCTCTACACCTGAGAAGTGCTTCTCTCCTATAGGCTGTTTTATCTTCTTGCAGTGTTCAGAATCCTTAAATTTCGTATTACTTGTACTTTCGCATTCTGATAGGGATATGTTGACATTCTTAGTTATAATTAAATTTATCTCCTGCATTTCTACCAATTTTGTATATATTTTATGTTGTTTGAGCCACATAAACTCAATATTATATTTTAACTTCACTGATTGTTCCCATTGTTTTTGAAATTCCCTTTATCTGATGGCTTCTCTGTTCTTTTTTTTTTTTTTTAATGTTTTATTTATTTTTGAGATAGAGACAGCGTGAGCAGCGGAGGGTCAGAGAGAGAGGGAGACACAGAATCTGAAACAGGCTCCAGGCTCTGAGCTATTCCTCAGCACAGAGCCCGGTGCGGGGCTTGAACCCATAAACCTTGAGATCATGACCTGAGCTGAAGTCGGACGCTTAACCGACTGAGCCACTCAGGTGCCCTGGCTTCTCTGTTCTTTTGTGATTGATTTAAGACCAACTGTTTTCCAGTTATCTTTTTTTTTTTTTACCCTAGTCACCAATACTCATCAGTGTATAGGCATATTTATATAAAGCCTTTTATACTTCATTGTATTAATTGATCTGTTTGTACTTAAGTCCTTTGCTGGAAAGGTTATCTTGTTTTTGGTTTTTGTTAGATTTCTCATTTACATGGATTAAATAGTAGACTTCTATCTATTCCTTTTAGATAGATATTCTAATATTCCTAAACTTGCAAATTTCAACTAAGTTTATTTCTATTACTCATTTTTTTTTTAATTTTTTTAAATGTTTTATTTATTTCTAGGAGAGAGAGACAGACAGCGTGAGCAGGGGAGGCTCAGAGAGAGAGGGAGTCACAGACTCTGAAACAGGCTCCAGGCTCTGAGCTGGCAGTCAGCACAGAGCCCGACACGGGGCTCGAACCCACGAACTGCAAGATCATGACCCAAGCGAAAGTCGGACGCTTAACCGACTAAGACACCCAGGCACCCCTCTATTACTAATTTTTGTTAGCTGTTAGTAATATATATTGTTTGCTTGAATTATTTGTAGGAGGTAATCATATCTTGATGACCTGTAACACTGAAAATTTTGTTTTTTTCTTACTCTCAATGATTCAGTCAGTAGGATATATTCTGTGTCTTTAATCTTCCCCTGTTTATCAATATTATCACCTTGTTTTTAAAAAAGTGGCTTTTCTGCTTTCAGATTCATGTCGTCTCTTGTCATGATCTTTTACCCTCGAACTTGGTTGATGGATTCTGTCAAGTTCTTTACGTTTTGGTATGTTCTGTTTCAAGGCTAAAGTTGGTTCAGAACCACATTTCTAATGTGGTTTTACGTGGCGGTTAAGTGCAGACTCTGGAGAGGCAGCCTGTAAGTGTTCAGATTGTGGCTCCACCGCTTGCTAGCTTCTGAACAACCAGTGAAGTAGTAGGTCACCCACATGTTCAGAAGAGGAAAGTTAAGTAACTTTTTCAAGGTCCCATAGTTTGTAAGTGGAAAAAGCCAGGATCAAACTCTCTTTCCATTATGCTAAACCGCCTTCTTCCAATCACCTTCACCAAGTAGATTCTTTTAGAGTTGATCATTGGGCGCCTGGCTGACTTAGGCGGAAGAGCACGTGACTCTTAATCTCAGGGTCATGGGTTCGAGCCCCATGTTGGGTATAGAGATTACTTAAATAAATAAAAAAATATTTTTAATTAAGAATTGATCATTGAGTTGATTCCAGAAAGAAGTCTCATGAATTCTCCCCTTGGATACTAGATTTTTAGAAAAATTTGTTTTTTTCTAGAATATGGTTGGGAGGTTCATGATGCTTTCATTGCTCAAATTATTTTCAGAATTTTCTCTCTTTATTCAAATGTCTGTTTACTCAGTTTCACATGTTTTTGTTACTGACACTTCTTTGATTTGTTGTATCATTTCCAATTGTCATGGCTTCCCTTGATATTTTTAGGTTCTCTATATAACGTGAATAGTTTTATCTCTATCTCAGGATCATTTTGTCTTTTCATTTTTTTCCCCCACCCTCAGTTGATCATTCATAGATTTATTACAAATTTATCATCATTTCTCCCCTTCTCCTTTTTCCCCCAGGCATTTGTTCCTCCTTTAGAGTATCCCATATTACCTCTCTGGCTTCCTTTCAGACTTTCAGTAACAGATCAATGATTGGATATGTACCAGCTCCCACAAGATTGTGACAGGCTTTATCTCTGATATCTCACTAATAGTTTGAATTGAGGTTACTTCTGTTGTGTAGAATTTCTGCAATTTTTCCTCATTTCCTGTTGGCAGTATGATCTTTTTTTAATTAAACCTGGATTGTCCTTTTTTTTTTAAAGATTCTGAAGTAGACATCTTGGGAATTTTTGGATATAAGGAAGAGAGCCGATGAAAATGAACTCCACGCTCTCTACCCTGTTTGCAGTAATAGGCTTATTCAGCTGTGCCTTTCTCTGTACGTACACCTTCGCCACTTTCTTGTATCTTCTGGCTGAGTTCATATGAAGGCACCTGTAGCCCTTGCTTCGATGCCCTCCTCAGCCTGCCATTGCCCAGCTTAGTCAGTGTCTAACTGTCCCCATTTCTAGTACCCAGGCAGAGACAATAGGTTGATGTGGCTGGGTTTTGTGCCATCTGTAGTCCAGTAAGCTGGGTCTACAGTAGTTAGCAGCACAAGTAGGTAGTTGTTAGATACAGCTGTTCCTTCCAGAACACACTGAGAAGACGTGTTCCCTAAAGGGAATGGGAGAGAAGTAACCATTGGTTTAGCTTTTACACTGGATCTACTTGCTGGTCTTTGATTTAGATCTTTCTGTTAACAGTTTTCTTCTGGAGTTTTTAGTCAGGAAAGAGGGATTCAGCACTGTCATTTAAATTACAGTTATTTTTGTTTTTTAAGTTGAAGAAAAAGCCCTGTGAAATTGCCCCCAGAGATGCCCATTATTTAGGTGCGTGGTCACCACTGACCAGTATTCACTAGATGGGGCACCTGGGTGGCCCAGTCTGTTAGGCGTCCGACTTTGGCTCAGGTCATGATCTCATGGTTCGTGGTTTCAAGCCCGTCGTCGGGCTCTGTGCTGACAGCTCAGAGCCTGGAGCCTGCTTCAGATTCTGTGTCTCCCTCTCTCTCTGACCCTCCCCTGCTCACACTGTCTCTCTTTCTCTCAGAAATAAATAAAAAACATTTTAAAAAAATTAAAAAAAAACAAATCTAGTTAACTAAGAAACTAACAGCATCAGGTTCAGTTATCACCGTGTTGTTCACAGTAATAGCATAAGAAATTTAAAAGGTTTAATGACCTCTGTGGACATTTCCTACGAGAGCAATTGCTTTGCTAGATTGTGATATTCTGTCTCTGGCTTTTTATTGAGTGGGCTATGTCCTCAAAAACAGGAATTTCCATTTGTTCACTTATTCTTAGTGAATCCACACTGGTGATCCCATGCTTTTCTAATTGTTTTCGATGTCTCTGAAGAGTAATATCCCCCTTACTGCTCCATAGTTTCCTAGATCCATTTTTTTTTCTTTTCTTAAAAAAAAAAATGACAATCAAAAGAAAAATCACCATAGCATTTCCAGTCTCCAGTATTCGCTATCTTCTGGGTTGGATTCCTGGGTTGGACATAGAATGTGACAAGACCCTGCCCTGGGTCCTTGTAGCACATGATAAATTTTTCTGTTCATTTGTGATGTGCTTATTATCTGGGCCTGAAGACTTCAGCTAATTTAAAGCAATTAGGAAGGAAGGACAAGATGAGGTATCTGTGCCAGGCGTAGAGCTAAGCAGTTTTTCCTATGTTGTCTACCTCATTCCCTGTCTAAGGCTTCAACTTGTTCTGTATGGTATTTCTTTTAATCTTGTCAAGTTTAGAGTTGCTCTCCTCGGGAAATGTGGAAGCGTATAGGAATCAAACAGTTGTGCCTTTTCTGCCCCTGGTACTGTTTTGTCCCCTCCCTCAGCGGACCTGTCCCAGCTGTCCCACGTACACCTCTCTTCTGAGAAGACACCTTCCAGCAACAATCTTAACAGTTACAGCTTTCTTTTCTGGCTTAGGACCTGTCCTGCCCTGAGTACGTGTGTGTTCACAGAAGCTATGGTAGTTTCTGGAAATGTTTGCTTCTTCTCATCTTCTTTGGGATAATTTGTTATTGAACTCTCAGAATTCTTATTTTCATATCTCTGGTGTTTGCTAAGCCATCTTATCCTTCAGATTCTTTGGCCATGATAGTTCACCTTTTTCCCCTCTTCTGAAGCTTCTGGTATCTACAAACCAGGCTTTAAATAAACATACTTGACCATGCCTAGTGTTCCCTTTCTCTTCTGTATTGAACTTGAAGACCATAAGGTCACTTTCTCCCATAATTCTCATAGGTTGTACCACATTAACTTCTTCCTTGAAGGGTGTATCAGTTCTCTGTTGTAAGAGGGCTTTGGTTATATTTGATCCAACATTTTTTCTATAGCAAACCAAAGATGATGGTAAGTTTTGCCACAGAGGGGCTTTCATCTGTAGGTGGTCCAGAACTGAAATTCTGGTCCAGGGAAGGCAAAAGTCTTGTCCAGAGGGATCTTAGTGGGGACAGGGATGTTGTAACACTTGTCTGCCTGGTGAGTATTTGGTCCAGTCTTGATTGCTGCTCATTTTTCTTCCTACAGTGTGGGCCAAGCTGAAACTGCAGAAGGCATCAGAGAGATGGCAGCCTGACACTGAGGTGGGTGCTAACGTGGTGTTGGGGATAGCATCAGGTGACAGCGCCCTCACCGTGTGGAAGGGAGGTGAAGGGTGCTCCCTGATTCCCTGTAGTAGCGAGTACTGGCCCAAAGTGCCAATATCTGTAAATTGGCTCTTGATAATGTAAACCTGATTTATCTGTGTCAGACTTTAAATGTGTATCTGAAGACAGGTTGTATTCTGCTACTGAAAGTGTGAAGTGGCAAGCAAGAGTGCCCGATGTCTGGCCCTGCTGTGAGGGCTCATAGGATAAGAAGTTGTGAATCCGTATCGTAGGTCAGGTCTCCTTCGAGGAAAGCATCTAAATGAGAGGTGATACTCTCTTGTGGGTTGAAGAGGCATCCTTGTTGGTCTTGAGGTAGTCCTCCCAAGGAACACAGTTCAGAGATGAGGACTGACATGTGTGAAGTGGGGTAGCTATTCCCTTTCTCCAGGTCACTAGTTTCCGGTATCCTCCCCCCCCTTTTTTTTTCTTAGCAGCCAAAGCCATCTTTAGACCGTAATTTAGAATTCGAATATATGAAATAAAATAAAGGAGAACTGCACTGGATATGAGGAAGCTCAGCCTTCTTGACCTCCCTTTCAACTCCCCAGTGACCTCTGGGCAGAAACTGAAGGTTCTTGGGGATCATTTGAGAACTGGTATCTTAGGTCACCCTTTCTCAACCGGGGGTCATCATCTTAAACGCATAGAGTGATGGCATTTGAATGGATGGTTTTCTCAGGTATCCCAAGGATGGGAACTGGTGTCATTCTAGATGTCTAGGATGCGTTAGTTTATGACACGCGACGGAAGCCTTAGGGCAGTCGGGTTCGGTGGTCTTGCAGATCCCCAGACCCCGGGTGAGACACGCTGTCCTAGCTCAATGCCATGAAGGCAAGCCAGGGTAGCTCAGGTGCCCTGGGTTTGCTTCCATACATTTCTCCCAGGAGGCACAGCTAATAGTGTGCCCCTGTCCTTTCAGGAAGAATATGAAGACTCCAGTGGAAACGTTGTGAATAAGAAGACGTACGAGGATCTGAAGAGACAAGGACTGCTCTAGTGTTCAGGGACGTAGCTCGGCTCTTGGGTTTGTCCAGGCTTCCCTGAAATCTGCATTTTCCATTCCTCCCAACCAAATGCTCCTAAGACTCTGTGACTTGGTCTTAAGGTCTAGCGTGTGTCTTGTGGGGGGAAAAAAGCAAGGCATGCTGGCAGATTGCAGGGTTCAGATGTGTTTTATCTTTGTTTTATATTAAAAGATTCTGTCAGAAAATACACCCAGCCCTTCTTCTGAGTGTGTCTTGTTCTAAAGCCCAGGATTATGGACTCACCTAAGCCTTTTGTTCTTAACACTTGCCTACCTCTTTCTCCTCCACTGAAGTAGCACCTAAGGTTTGGTGAGAACTGGTTATGTTACATTGATTACCTTGGGTAGGTCTGACCTAACTTCTCTCCCCACCCCCGTTTGCTGCCATTTCCTCAAGTGCGCATTACCGCAGGGTAATGTCCCGCCCTGAGTTGAGTCAGCCGTTTATGCGTTTATGCACGTGCTAGAGAAAGATGGGGAAGGTGAGCCAGGGCCCCTCCTGAGGACAAGGTTGTGGAACCAAGGTTTGCCTTTTTTATTTGCATCAATAAGGAGTTGGGCTGTGGTGGAAGGGACCTGCAGCCCCGTCCCTTCCCCAAAGCTCAGCAGCCCAGCACACAGCACGCAGCGGGTCTAAGCCGAGCTGTGACTTCACCGACTCGAGTTCAGATCAATCTTTGGTGGTCCTCCTCCTTCCGCAAGATCCCTACTTGAGTAAGAGGTGGCTAATATTCTTGTGGACTCCAGCCCTGGGTAGCCAACATTTGGGTGGCATTTGGCAGCCACCCTGGGACCCGAACCTGGTATCCCAAATGGAAAGAACCAGAGGAGCCAAGGAGGCAGTGATCTGCCCATGGGCACAGTTGTTTGGAGGCCAGAGCCAACTCCAGAACAGCATTTCACCAGAGAGCTCCTTTGCCCCTCAGCACTCAGCACTCAGTCTGTCTGTAATCTATCTGCTTATAAAAGTCCCAACTCCAAAACTGGCCCTTCCTGTCACACTCCTCTGTTGCCCTGGTCCTCTCCAGGGCAATAGGATTTCACTCCCCCCTTCCCTATTACCTGGCCTGTCACTCTGGGTTGGTGGTGTCCTTCCTGGTTCAACTGTCCTTTCAGGCAACTCCTCGCATTCCTTTGTTGTTTAAAACCCCAGTCAGACAGCCTCTATAGGGCCTGAGCTGCTGCTGCAGAGGGTGTGGGTAATTAAGCCTAACTGAGCAACTAGAAACATTGAATACCAAAAACCCGCCCGAAGTGCAAGGAGACATTGCCCTTTGGGAAGGGACTTAAACAGAGCCTTTGCACCGGGAGCCGTGGGGCAGGACATCCCTCCAGCCTTCCCGCTAGAGCAGCAGCAGCAGCAGCACTGGGGCTCCCGCGGGATGTACCCGCTGCTTTTCAACTGTCCCATCCCTCAGAGCCTCCTCTTCAGGACTGGGTACCTACCTGGATTCCATGGTCAGTGCAACAGCCTGTAGTCCTGCTATCACCTTTGCCTGGGTGACGGCCGTCCTTAGGCACATTGCACCAGAGCGGCCTTGGCCTTGGTCTTGGCGGGAACCTGTGGCTTCCCCGTCACAGCAGCAAAGGATTCTTTTCTTCTTTCTTCATCCAAATATATATTTTTAGTGCCTTCCATGTCCCGGCTAGGTTTACAAACCTTGAGAATTAGGTGAAGGTGAGACAGAATGGGAGCAGAACCAGAGGTACGGAGGCCCAGTAACTACCTGCTGGACAGGGAGAAAGCCCTACAGCCGACCTCCAGCCCCAAGGGCACAGAGCCGTTAGTGGAGGCGCAGGCGCACCAGCAGAGGTGATTCTCCCACAGGGGGTGCCCTGGAATCTGGACTCCAAAGGCTCTGCCAGAACAGGGCTCCAGCTCAGCCCCCTGACCAGGCTCGGGAAGAAAGAGCATGGTCGCTCTGTCTTGGCTTACACCAGTGGCCCTTAGTCTTTCCAGGATCGTAGATTCCTTCAGAAATACGAAGATAAAAATCGTAGACTCCCTCTCTAGGAAAACATGTGCATAGATAATCTTGCACACCATCTAAAGGGTTCATGAATGCCCAGAAGTCCATTCATAGTTCCTGAGTCTTACAACAATCTCTCCCTTAGACGTGGGGTCTGAACCTCCGCCAGGGCGCTGCGTGCTGAGAACAGGTGACTCGGCACCCTCTGTAAGGAGGAAGGCTGCTCATCAGAGAAGGCAGGCCAGGCAGGAGGCTGCTCGGGACTCGTTCCCGGGCTTGCCCCCCAGACTGGTGCTCCGAACCCAGCAGCCGATCCTGGGAAGAAACTCCTGGAAGCAGGAGTCTCCTCACTCCCACTTCAGAGGGAAGCCAGTCGGTCTGTGTCCAGCCCCAGTGGGCCATCCCTTTCCTCCATTTGCCTTCTGTCCCCCTCGCTGGGGTCGACTTGTGCTGGAAGGCTTCACAAAGAGAGTACCCTAAAAATGTAACCAGTGTGTTAGAGAAGTGAGGGGCAAAGCTCCTGGGGCTTTGCTCCTCCCTCTGCATTATTTAATCTTTCCTTGAGATGATGGCCACCCCTCATTGTTCAGATCCTGCCAGCAGCCTCACCTCCAAGTTCTCATGGTGAGAATGGACCCGTGGCGTCTTCCCGTACACCACCCTTTCCACCAGCAGCCAGCCAGAGCCCTCCCGTTCCAGGCGGGTTCTGGAAGGACACGGGCCTCCCTGCCCTCCTGTCGCTCCTGAGAGCCCTTCTACCTGCCAGGTTTCTCCTCTACACAAGTAGGCACGTCCCAGTGGGACACCAGGACGGGGGTCCTTCGCTCTGCCCAAGCTGCCAGTTGGCTTTAATTTCTCCCTCCAGCTACAGTCTGGACATCCTTTGGCTTGTGCTTCATTCTGCTTGTGGGGCCCCTGTGTGTCCCTCATGGCAGCAGTATCAGAAGGAATTCCCAGAGCTGATAAATGATTCCAGGGGCTACATCATGCCCAGGCATGCGCGCGCCCTCCGTGGCTTCAGGTGTGCAGGTAGGTCTACATATGGGAGAGGTTGGGGCCCAGAGTATATTGGGAATAGTCTATGTAGCCATGGAGAGGTGCACAAACTAAAGTAGATGGACAAGGAGCCAAAAGTTATGCAGATTAGGTTATTAGCCAGGCTCTCTGATTCTGCTGTGTCTGGCCCACTCACTCAGGCTCTCCCTCCAGCTTCAGCTACCCAAACCAGGGAGGAGGAAAAGAGGCCTGCTTGGGACGCCTGGGCCCTTCCTTACACATGGACACAGACATCTGTGTAGAGCCTCTGGACCCTTCTCTTCACCTTTGGAAGCTGAGGTCCCCTTAGAGAGGTGCTCTTGGGAGAATTGCTTCTCACTTGCGGTGTTGGTGCGGGGGGAGGGAGAAACAGGTGTAGGGACCCCTGGTGGTATGAAGGGGTGAGGGGACGGATGCGTGGCTGGCTCAGTCACTAGAACATGCAACTCTTGATCTCAAGGTCTTGAGTTTGAGCCCCATGTTGGGAGTAGAGATTACTCACAAAAAGGAAGACAGGGGCACCTGGGTGGCTCAGTCAGTTAAGTGTCTGACTTCAGCTCAGGTCATGATCTCCTGGTTTGTGAGTTCAAGCCCAGCATCAGGCTCTATGCTGATAATAGCAAGAAGCCTGCTTCAGATTCTGTCTTCCTCTCTCTCTGCCCCTCCCCCACTTCTCTCTCTCTCAAAATTAAATAAACTAATATATTTTTTTAATTTTTTAACGTTTTATTTATTTCTAGGAGAGAGAGAGAGAGAGAGAGAGACAGCATGAGCAGGGGAGGGTCAGAGAGAGAGGGAGTCACAGACTGAAACAGGCTCCAGGCTCTGAACTGGCAGTCAGCACAGAGCCCGATGCGGGGCTCGAACCCACGAACCGCGAGATCATGACCTAAGCGAAACTTGGACACTTAACCAACTAAGCCACCCAGGCGCCCCATGACTAATATTTTTAAAAATTAGAAGGGGTGTGGGTAGAGAGGGAATTGATCCTGCTTCACCTCAGCACCCTGGATCCCGAACCACCCCAGCTGTGTATTCAAGACCACTGTCGGGAGGGCCCCAGCTGAGAGGGGTTCTAGCTCTGAGCCAAGATCCAGGTCTGTGGCATCTGAGAGCTGGGTGGGACCTGAACCCTGAAGAGCCTGGACGAGGTGACCCCTAATTTTGGACCCTCTCTGTGACCTGGGGTTTCCCTGCCCTGGGTTCTGAGGAAGCCCATCGCCCCCGCCCCTGCCCTGACCCTCAGCACCTTCTGATGTTGGACACAAATGAAGCCAGAGCAGAGACACCAGATGTCTATTCCCTGTCACTGCACCTGCTCCAGTTCTGTCTCCCCTTGGGCCTAGGATGCTGCTGTTGCCATGCCAACAACAACATTCACTCTCAGAGGGGCTGTCACCAGGCTGCAGGCCCCTTTGTGCTTGCCTTAGTGTCACTGTGACTGTGACTTACAGGAAGCGAACACTCAGCCCCTTGGGTCCCTTTTTCCATAGAGGTTGACCTCTCCTGCTCCCTGGCCTCCCATTTAGTCACCTGCGGAATGCAACGATGGGGATCTTTGTTTGCAGTCCTCAACTGGGTCCTTCACTCTCCCCGGCCCCCGCAGGACCTCATTATAAAATATCTGTGGCCAACAGTAGTCAGAGGTAGCTGTCCCCAGCCCAGGGACCCCAGCCCTTCCTGGACTCTGTGACCATCCCTAACTCATGACTATTGCTGGACCCTGGGACTGCCCCTTCTCTTCCCTGACCTCATGACCTCTTTCACTTGACCTTTCCTTGACCTGTGACACTTGAGCTGGTTGCTCCCCGTAGAGGCCCCCTCTCTCCTTTTCCCCCTGCCAGTTCTCCTGCTGGTCTTAACTGGTAGCCCAGAATCTGGTGAGCAGTCAGCTGCCCCCCCTGCTCCTGTCCAGGTAAGCAGCACACGAAGGAGGAGAGAGGCTCCTGATGCCTTCATCCCAGGGGAACGGAGCCACACTGTTCCAAGGTGTCTGCAGATATGACACAGCTCATACCGCTTCAGAGAGACATGCTATCAGGAGGCAAAGCTGTCCTGCAGCGTGGCCCCGGGAGCACCACTGTGAGGCGAGGTGTGGGATAGGGCTGCTGCAGGGGTGGGGGCTGGGGGTGCTGCTGGGAGAGGTGCTGAGCAGGAGGGAAAGGAGCCACTGGTTGGGATTGGGGCAGGGGGTTGAACTTGGCCCAGGACTGGCGTCCCCGCTTCTCCTGGACTCGTTCTTCTTCCCGCTGATTCAACTCTGTCCTTCCCACTATGTGGCCCAGGGGAAAGGAAACCCTTGCCTGTGGGCCAGCCGCCAGCCCAGGCCCAGCTCTCCCTGCAGCTCTGAATAGCCCCTCCTCCACGGCCCCTGCTCTGGCTTCTCCCATCGCCCCTGTGAGCTGTGAGCCCCACCCCGCCACCCCCCAGCCCTGAGCCTTGGCCCCCAACTAGCCCCTATCTCTGAACCCCACTCTGAAAGGCCCTCAAATCTGAGCTCAGTTTTTACGGACCCTCAGCCTCTAGCCACACTCTAACCTCTCTACCTCGTCAGGCTGACCCTTACCTTTGAGATCTACCCTCCTCATCACTCCCCAAGCCTGAGCTTTGTACCTTTGGTGCCCCACCCCCGCCAGACTCTCCCTCCCAGCTTCCCCCTCCCCCCTGCCCCCCATCAGCTCTCCCTTCTCTCCGAGCTCCATGGAGGCCCAGCAAAGCTCCTGTGCTTGTCCAGTAGGAGTTTCAGGTCATGACTGTGTCCACACACAAGCCCTTTCTGGGATGGGGGCTGGGACTCTGCAGAGGGGTTACCTCCCCCACCCCACCCTGCAGCGGAGTGTCACTGCACTTCCCCAGGAAGCCCTGCTCTGCTCCTAGGCCTAGGCCACCTGACTGTCCCAGAGGACTAACTGCCAGCCCCCAAGGGAAATGTGGGTGGGGGGGGGGGGTGTCTGCTTCCCACTTGCCCGCTCTGGGAGGCAGAGGCAGGAACAGAGTGGGGGTAGGGGCTGGGGGCAGTGGGACAGCCCCACAGGGCCCCAGCTCCGCCTCTGTTCAGTGTTCACTCCAGTCTGAGCAGAGCGGCCCGCCCCTCAGCCTTACCTCTGCTTTCTCTTACAGGGGAAAATCTGTGCCAAGTTGGCGACTGCCTCAGAGGGCAGGAAGCTGTGACCATGTGCCCTGAGGTCTGGACTCCTGCGAAGTGGGCCCTTGGAGTGCTGTCCTTCCTCATAACTTCAGGCTTTTCATCTCCGCCTGGGCACAGTGGTTCAAGCAGCCAAATCTGGCCAGAGCTAGACCCAGCCAGAGCCCAGCCGCCTGGGGCCCAGCATGCTTGACCCGCTCAGCTCTACATCATACCAGAGCCAGGGTGGTAGCTGGGATCTTCCAAGTCTCCATGACATGCTTCCTTATTTCTGGTCACCCCGTATGTTCTTGGGACTGGCCAGGCTGACCTGGTGGGGAGGGAGCTGGGGGTCCAGGGAGGCTCATCTCAGCCCAGGGCCCCCTGAACACTTCCTGCCTCTGTGAGTGGGGGGGGAGGGGCAAGCGGAGTAGGAATGGTCCCATCTCTTCTTGCAGCCAAACTGGTCCAGCTCAGGCTTTACTGCGGCCTGCGCCTGCGCGGCAGGGCCCCCTGGGTGTCCCAGGCAGTGGCCCAGCCCTGCTAGCAGGAGTGCTGCGGGGCCTCACGTTCAGGCAACTGCCTCCAGCTGGGTGGGAAACTTCCCTTCAACTGGGTTGCCCCAAGGGTCATCAGGAGCCCCTGCACAGGGCCATGGCTGTGGCCACGCTGCTGCTCCTGCACTCTGCCCCACTCCCTTCCTGCTCCCCTAGCTGGGCCCAGCAGAACTGGGGAGCAGTGGCTGGGAAGACCCAGTAGGCCCCACAAGCCCCCAGTCACACTGCCAGCTCTGACTTCTGCAGCTGTATCTTTAGTGAGACGGATTCATTAAGTCCAATGCCCGGGCTCCAGGAACCTCACTTCTCCTTCCCAGGGCCTTGGCCTGAACTTGGTGCCCTCCAAGGGGGCAGGGCCTCAGCCCTAATCCCAAGGAGAGGCTAGGGTTCATCTGAAAAATAGAACTTCTCTCCTGACCCCCATCAAATGGGAGTATCCCATTGAATGGGAGGACCCCAAAGTTGTCCCTATCCACTTTTCCCAGACCTTCCTCCCCAGCCTTTGTCATTAAGAGTGGGGCTGGAGTTGAGGTTCCCCTACTTTCCTCGTGATCCCTACCCCCTTTATCTCTAAGGGTCTAAATCAATTCCCTTTCTCCTCATCTCCCACATAACTTTGAAACCCAATTCAAATAAACTTGAGCTCCTTTTGAATTGTGGATATTCCTGGCAAAAGGAGAAGACCGGGAAGAAGGTACCATCTGTTTCTGGAAGATGTTGACATATATAGAGTTGGACTGACCACTAGGGCAGCACCTCCCAGCTTAGTGAAAGGGTAGAGGGCACTGGTTAGAGGTCACAGGGACTACTCCTTCCCCAGCACCGACCCTCTAGTTTGGGTCAAAGCATTAGAGAAGGTGTCTTCATGAAGACAATTCATTCATTCATGAATTCAATAAACACATTCTTGAGGGCCAGCTGTGCCAGAAATGTGCTGGGTGATGTGGCAAAGACATAGCCCAGTCCTTGGGGGAGCTTATAGCTTGGAGACATGGCCAATAGGGCGAGAGACCAGTCCTGGATTCCCATATCCAAGCCGATTGCTTTTGTCTATCTGGAGCAATCTCCTATTCTTAGATGCAGAGATCAAGACCCAAGAGGAAAAAGTGCACATGACTAGGTAAATCACGGGAAGGGGCTTGAGAGCAATTAAGTGTACCCTCAGGCTGTCTTGAGGGCTGAGGGGCCCCCTCCCTTGTCTTCTCTCCTCCTGAATGAGGGGGAGGAGGGGGGGAAGATGGGGTTTCCGCATGGCACTGCACGTGAACAGTGTCATCCCTTTACAGAGTGCACTCACGTCCATTATCTTCAAGCAGTCCCGTGAGGCAGGGGCTTCAATCTTGCACACATCCTGGACATGTCAGTCACCCACATCAGGTGAAGGGAGGAAAGATGGCAGTGTGTAGCACAGTCAACGGACAGAAGCTGGAGTGACACGTCAGCTGAGGCTGACATTTGCTAGCTGCAGGGTCAAACTGTTCCACCTCTCTGATCCTCAGTTTCTCCACCCGGGAGACAGAGGTAATGGTTCTTCAACAACGGTGTTCTGCTTTAAGCCAGGTCAGGGTAATTATCTGGGGAGAGAGTTCCGGTAGAGGCCAGAGTGGGCCTGCCTGGAGGAGAGGAGTTGAGGATGGAATAGAGGAGAAAATGAAAATGCACTATTTTTTCCCATAAGGCAGACATGGCCATCTTCCTTCAGGACGCTAGGCGGGGAGCTCTGGCCCCATGACTTGGAGGGCTGGGGTGGCGGTTAGGGCAGTCATCAAGACCCGGGAACTCAGAGTACCCCAGGATCTAAGGAGTTAATGGAGGCGGCGAGCCCCCCAGCGCCCCCATGATTGGTGCGGGCATGCTGGGACTTGCAGGCTGGCTGGCCAGCGTGTGGCGCAGGGGCTCCTGGGAAACGTAGTCACTAGCTGACCGGGCCGCGGTGTTCTACGTCCTCAGCGGTGACAGCTCAGGAGGTAGGCGGCAATGGCACGGGGCTGGGAGCAGGTGCGGAGCAGGGGAGCCAGGGCCCCACTGGGCAGGCGGGGATGGGCAAACTGAGGGCTGAGACCCTTGTCCTGCAGCTGTCAGAAATGGACACCCCCTGGCCTGTGGCTGATGCAATCAGGCCTGCTGGGCGGGGATGGGGGCCAAAGAGCAATGGGATGTGTTTTCCTGTCTCCAAGGAAAGAGGAACGAGACTGAGATCTTGTCCAGGATGGGACCCTCCCTTCCCTTCCCAGGAAGAACAGGACATTTCCCTCCAAACCCATACAGATGCACCACTGACACCCCCCCCCAGAGAGGTGCCAGCAGACCTAATACTGCTCCCCCAAAAGGGAGGCAGAGGTCTATCCCAGGGGCCGTGGGACCATGTCTCTCTCTCCAGTAATGGGACAAGGCACCCACCTTCCAACAAGTAGACCAGACCTCGCTCAGAAACAACCAGATGCCCTTCCAAAGGATGGTGCAACAAACTGTACATCCCATCAGGGGCAAAGGGATGGCCCCTCTCCCTAGAAACTAAAAGGCCCATCTAAGGAGGAGGAAGGGGAGGGCCAAGCCTCTTCTACCTTCTCCCTGTACAAGGGCCCTTCTCCCTGCCCCTCCGCTGTCTGAGGGAGCTCCATCACCTCCTGGGGAACTTGTTGACCTAAGGGGGCTCCATCTGCCTCTCCACAGGGCGTGTCTGCTCAGCAGGGACCAGCATGGACCAGTCTGTGGCGATCCAGGAGACCCTGGCCGAGGGGGAATATTGCATCATCATATCCTTCCCAGCACTGAGCTCCCAGCCCCGGCGCCTGCCCTGGCTCTGGGAAGTGGACCGGACTGTGTCAATGTGCCTATCTGCTTTCCTCCCTTTCTCTGTGCCATCAGGGAAGAAGGAAGCTAGTATTTACTACATACGCACTCAGTACTGGACTCTGCCTGGTGCTTTACATACTGTCATCCTCCCAACCCACTGTGAAGTTGGGGATTCTTATCCCCCTTTCACAGATGGGGAAGGCTTAGAGAGGTGAAGTGACTGCCTAAGGTCACACAGTGCATCTGGATGAGCAAGGGAAGGGTATGGAAGGTGGGCTAGGCTGGGCTGGCAGAGGTCTGGCCTCCGGGTTCGTTTTGGTTTCCCTTGACTTTGAGCAGCAGGCAGTACAAGGGGTGCTGTGTGAGGGAGGCAGCAGACAGAGCCGCCTCCTGGGACTTGTGCGCCACCGCCTGAAACATGGTGGCCAGGAACATGCGTGAGTGAGGGGTTTGCTCCTTGCCTGTCGGGCCACGGGGTTATTTATTCTTCACTGTATCCTCCAGCTGGACTTCAGCCATCCCTCTAGGGCAGAGTCTAAGTCTTCTAGATTAATTATAATAATGATTGTTCGTAGTTTTTGAATATTATATATATATTTTAATGTTTATTCATTTTTGAGAGAGAGAGAGACACAGAGTGTGAGTGGGAAGAGGGTCAGAGGGATGGGGAGACACAGAATCCGAAGCAGGCTCCAGGCTCCAAGCTGTCAGCACAGAGCCCCCAACACAAGGCTTGAACTCACAAACAGTGAGTTCAGACCTGAGCCGAAGTCAGACGCTCAACCTACTGAGCCCCCCAGGCGCCCCTTGAACATTATATTCTAAGCCCTTCATGTGTATCGGTCGCATAATCCTCAAAATCTGTTGGAGAAGCTCCTCGTGCACAGATAGATTAATGTACTGGTCCAGCTCTTGAGTTGCACGGTCTGTCGGCCTGGGTTCAAATCCAGGTATTATTACCTCTGAGCCACACGATCTTGAACGAGTTGTTTTACTCCTCTGTACCCAATAAAGTTGCTAGCAATGCCCGTATATTACACAGAAGGAGAGAGACTGACAAATACTTGTCAAAGTTCTCAGAGCCGGAAGGTGAACCTCAGGATCTCAGAGTGGGGCGGGGAGGGTCATTCTACATTTTCTAATCTACTACCCTCACTTTACAGATAGCAAAACTGTAGTCAGAGAAGGAAGGGGATGGCTGAGGTGATGGCATTGCTGTCACACACTACGGGTAGATCACCCATGTGTTTCACTAACGAAGCAGAGGCGCCCCCAAAATGAGCCAAGTTCAGCTTTGATGACCTGTCTGTACAACTGGATTTTCTGACGGGCACCGTCAGCATGATCCTAGGGACCAAGGAGGGAATGGGAGACTTGGCCAATGCCTCCACAGTGGGGCTGAGGGGTGGCCCGTGGACCCTGTCTTCCCCTCTGCTTCCTGCCCTTAGTCTCTTCCTGTACACACACCGGAGGATGGCCATTACCGCGGACGATGTCTCTTTGGACCAGATAGTGCCGGTCTCACGGGATTTTACACTGGAAGAAGGTGCCACAGGGTCTGGGTGGTGTGAGTCACTCTCCTCTGGGGCCCCGGGGTCCTTTCTGTCCTGGTAGGGGCTAGAATGCTCAATTGCTAAGGGCCTTTTCGTTTCTCTCCCCACAGTGTCCCTGGATGGTGAACTCTACATTCTTGGTGAGTGGTCCTCTCAGCGTGAGTGGCATTTAGGGCAGAGGGTACAAGATCCACAGAGAGAACGGTCTGAAGTAAGAACACTCTCCGATGTCCTTACGGTGGCAAGCAAAACGCTGTAGGATCGGGCCCACCCATCACCCCCCTCCTTGCCTGCTGTGCTTGGAATCTTCTGGATTGCTTCCCTCACCTCCAACATGACATGTTCCCACCACATGAGCCCCTGCACATGTCGCTCCCTCTTCCTGAAAGCCCCCACACCTCTTTTCACTTAGCCAACTCATCCTTCAGGGCTTCAATTCACACTTTACTTTTTCCAGGAAGTTTGAGTTGAGCCTCCTGAAATTGTGCCTTGATAATACACATTCCTTTTTCTCATCCTTGCCAGCTCTCTGTCACCCACAGTGATTTTTTATTTTATTTATTTTTTCTTTTTTAAAAAATTTTTTTAATGTTTTTTTTTTTTTATTTATATCTGAGAGAGAGAGACACAGCATGAACAGGAGAGGGTCAGAGAGAGAGAGGGAGACACAGAATCTGAAGTAGGCTCCAGGCTCTGAGCTGTCAGCACAGAGCCCGACGCGGGGCTCGAACCCACGAACCGTGAGATCATGACCTGAGCCGAAATCGGACGCGTAACCGACTGAACCACCCAGGCGCCCCACCCACAGTGATTTTTTAAAAGTTTTTTAGGGGTGCCTGGGTGCCTCAGTCGGTTGGGCGTCTGACTTCAGCTTAGGTCATGATCTCACAGCTTGTGAATTCAAGCCCCGTGTCCGGCTCTTTCTGACACCTCAGAACCTGGAGCCTGCTTCAGATTCTGTGTCTCCATCTCTCTCTGCCCCTCCCCCACTCATACTCTGTCTCTCTCTCTCTGTCTCTCAAAAATAAACATTAAAAAGTTTTTTTAATTAAAAAAATATTTTAAATCTATTTTTGAGAGAGAGAGAGAGAGAGAGAGAAAGAGAGAGAGAGAGCGAGCATGCACACAAGAAGGGGAGGGACAGAGAACAAAAAGGGGACAGAGAATCCAAAGCAGACTCTGAGCTGTTAGCAGAGAACCTGACACAGGGCTCGAACTCATGAGCTATGAGATCATAACCTGAGCCAAAGCTGGACACTGAGTCACCCAGGTGGCCCTAAAGTTTTTGTAAAAGATTATTTATTTTGAGAAACAGAGAGAGAGAGAGAGAGAGAGACAGCGTGAGTGGGAGAGGGGCAGAGAGAGAGGGAGAGAGAGAATCCCAAGCAGGCTCTGCACTTAAATGCAGAGCCTAATGCAGGGCTCGAACTCACAGAGTGTGAGGTCATGACCCAAGCAGAAATCAACAGCTGGATGCTCAACCAACCGAGTCACCCGGGTGCCCCTGTCACCCTCAGTTATTTAATTATTTGCAGTGACTTATTCTTAAAAATTTTTTTTAATGTTTATTTATTTTTGAGAGAGTGAGAGTCAGAGTGTGAGCGGGGGAGGGTCAGAGAGAGAGGGAGTCACAGAATCTGTTTTATTTATTTATTTATTTTTTATTTTTGAGAGAGAGAGACAGCATGAGCAGGGGAGGGTCAGAGAGAGAGGGAGACACAGAATCCAAAGACAGGCCCCAGGCTCTGAGCTGTCAGCACAGAGCCCAATGCAGGGCTAGAACCCACGAACCGTGAGATCATGACCCAAGTCAAAGTCGGCTGTTCAACCGACTGAGCCACCCAGGTGCCCCTGGGAGTCACAGAATCTGAAGCAGGCTCCAGGTTCTGAACTGTCAGCACAGAGCCCCATGTGGGGCTCGAACTCACAAACTGTGAGATCATGACCTGAGCTGAAGTCAGATGCTTAACTGAGCCACCCAAGTGCCTCTGTAGTGACCTGTTTAGTGCTTGCCTTCTTTGCTAGACTGTAGTACTAGTAGCAGTAGTAATAACAACAGAAATGAATATTCAATCAATGATTATCTTGTGCCAGGCACTATGCTAAGAGTATTACAAACATCATATGATGCTTTCCCCCAACAATTCCATAAAGTTATCACTGTTTTCCCATCCCCATTTTATGGACAAGCTAACCAAGGCCCAGAGAAACTGACATAGTAAGTGGTGGAACCAGGATTCAAACAGAATCCAGACTGTAGAGCCCACACTCTCGATCACCCTGCTAGGTTGCACCCACATTTGTGGGTGCTGACCATGAGCCTGCAGGGTGCTGGGGTGATGTGATGAGCAGGATACCATCCACAGTCTAGCTCCCTGCAGACAGGCCATGTCCATTCTCTTCACCATGCTCTTCCCAGTACCTAGCACAGGGCTGACAGTCAGGCAGACCCAGACGGCCCCTCTTATCTGCTTCTATGTGCGTTTCCTTCTGCTCAGGGAAAGGGTAGGCAACAGGTCAGAAGACTTGCCCTCCTCCAGCCCCAACTAGCACTCTTGTGGTGGGCATACTGACGGTCAGCACTCTGATCCACCCCCTCGTGGAAAGGGGAGGATGTTAATTTGGAGCTGCCGGTGTAGAGGCTTCTTTACGGCCCAGTAGCAGCCTTTAGTGACCTGCTTAAGGGCTAACAGGGCTTGGGGATCTTGGGCTGCCAATTCTCCATTCTAGGGATGCCAGCCTTAGTACTTAGTTCCTGGAGGCCAAGGGCTCAAGTACCCCCTCCTCTGTGCAGGCTCAGATGTGACCGTCCAGCTGGACACCGCGGAGCTCAGCCTCGTTTTCCAGCTACCCTTTGGTTCACACACCAGAATGTTCCTCCAAGAAGTGGCCAGCGCCTGTCCAGGTAGGTAAGACACCAGGCTCTCTGGGGTGGGGTGTGCTGTGTGGCCAGGCACTGACCTACCCACTGCCGGCTGACTTTCCATCCTTTGGACTCACACTCCAGTCTCTGTGCCCTCTCAGTGCCGCTGGCGCCAGGCCACAGTGCGCTCAGGCCGTGAGCCAACCATGTATTTGCATTTCTGGTTTCCCATTTCTAAACCTGAGCAGAGCCTCCTTTGTCCACCTGGCTCTAGGCAGGGTGGGCTGATTCTGATGCAGAATCTTTTACAAGTTAGCAGGGTCAGCAGCTCCTAGAGGCTTATCTTCCCTCTCTCTGGCAACCACAGCTGGAACAAAGAGAAGTCTGGCATATAGGCTTGTCTGCTCTTGAACCTTGCTCTGTCTCCCACTGCAGCGGAGGAAATGGTCTAGTTTTGGCTTAGCAATGAGAGGGTAGTGGCCTCTGCGGCAGCGCTTGTTTAGATCAGGATTTCAGCCAGTCAGGTAAAGAAGAGTTTGTACAGAGCAGAAGATTAGCCACAGAACATGCAAATCACAGCACCAGGTACTGGGCTTAGGCATTTACCCAACACCATTACCTGTTTCCTTTCCAGCTAACACCTTGTCTCTGCAGGAATGGATGCGGGGGGGGGGGGGGGGGGGGGGGGGGGGGGGGGGGGGGGGGTAGCAGTGGGGAGGGGGACTCCCCTTGCATTGTGGTGTCACCACGGAGACTAAATATCTGGCTGGGGGGTTCCAACTTAGTTCGCCTGGTATGCCAGAAAGGGGACTGGCTTTGGACGCAACCTGGAGTATGTGGGAAAAGGAAGTAGAAACCAGATTACAGAGCCTTGAATGCCTGGTTAAGGGGTTTGAAGTTTATTCTACAAGCAGGGAGAAATATATCTCCAAAGCTTCAACTAATAAGGATAACCCAATTTATGATAATTATTAGTAGATGTAGGAGGGGTAATGATAGTAATAACAGTAAAGAACATTGACTTAAAATTTTTTTTTTAATGTTTACTTATTTTTGAGAGAGACAGAGTGCTAGCAGGGAAGGGGCAGAGAGAGAGAGAGAGACACAGAATCTGAAGCAGATGCCAGGCTCTGAGCTCTCAGCACAGAGCCTGACGCGGGGCTCAAACCAGGAGATCATGACCTGAGTTGACACTTAACCAACTGAGCCACCCAGGCGCCCCAGAACATTGACTTTTAAGCTGCACAGCCCCTTGCATTTGAAACCTATCTTTGCCGATCCCTAGCTATGTATCTTGGGGCAAACCACCTCACTTCTCTGGTGAGGTTTTGGTTTTTGTTCTGTAGACTTGTAGACTTGTAAAAAATATCTTCCTCATGGAGTAGTAAGAATTAAATGGGATAACACATGTGAAAGTGCCCAGCACATACTAGGAGCTCAAAAACTGTTTCTTCCTTCTGTACAGGAGGGCCCGCAACTTAGCTAACATTCATTGACTCAGTGTGTGTTAGACACTGTTCTAAGAACTTTTCACACATTATCTTATTTTCCTTACCGCACTTTACAAGGCTGGTATTAGCAATGTCTCCGTTTTACAGACGAGGAAACTGAGGCTCAGGGAGGTGAAGTGTCTTGCCTGAGTACACAGCTGGTAAGCCATGGAGTCAGGATTAGACAGGACTATAGTCCCCTCCAAAAGCTGAGCTCGTGTGTGTGTGTGTGTGTGTTTAATGCTATGAAAACATTTTTTTAAGTTTATTTATTTTTAGAGGGGGGAAGGGCAGAGAGAGAGAAAGAGGGAGAGAGAGAATCCCAAGCAGGCTCGGTGCTATCAGCAAGAGGCCTGATAGGAGGCTTGAACCCATGAACCGTGAGATCTCAACCTGAACCAAAATCAAGAGTTGGACTCTCAACCAACTGAACCACCCAGGCGCCCCTTGCTCTTGCATTTTGACGTGGAATCTTTTACAAAATGTTTCCTTTTTTTAAAAAAATTTTTAACATTTATTTATTTTTGAGAGACAGAGAGACAGAGTGTGAGCAGAGGAGGGCAGAGAGAGAGAGAGGGAGACACAGAATCCAAAGCAGGCTCTAAGAAAGCTCAGAGCCTGATGTGGGACTCGAGCCCACGAACTGCGAGATCGTGACCTAAGCCAAAGTCGGCCACTTACCCGACTGAGCCACCCAGGTGGCCCTACAAAAGTGTTTGCTATCCCATAGAAATAGCTCAGTGAAGAAAGGCTTCATGGAGGAGGTGATATGTAAGCCAAGACCTGAAAGATGAACGAGGTTTTTCCCAGGCGGGCAACAGGGGGAAAGGGCTGTTGGGGGGAAGAGCAGGTTGTTAAGTGGGATTGACCTTGGGGGTAGGAAGGTGTGGAAAGAGCTGAGCCAGGAGAGGCCAGCAGAGACAGCTCAAGAAGGGTTTTAAACAACCAACAAAAACCTTGGACTTTGCCCCATAGCTTGTGGGGGACTTGTAAGAGTTTTAAACCGAGGAATGACAAGGTAGGATTTGCTTGAAGGAAAAGTTTCTCTGGCAACTGGTGCCAAAGGGGAGAGCCCAGAGCAGGGAGCTCAACCCGAGTGCATTGTGGGGGTTGCGGTATAAAGACTGAGGCTTGGGCTAGGGCCTGGTAACGGGGATGGGGAGGAGAGGGTGCACCCGAGATCAAACTGAAAAGCATGTTGGTACCACATGGGCAGTGAGTTTGGGTTGCGTTCACAACTTTACCCAGTGGTTAGAACAGTGCCTGGCACTTAGGAGACACTTCATGGATATGTGTTGAATGGAAGAACATAGCTTGGTGCCTGGCTGTGAGTCTGGAGAGAGAGGATGACTTTGCTCTTTTATGCTTATGTATCTAACAGTCCTCTTCCCTGCTCTGCCTTCTGGGGCCCACCCCTGGGATAGCCAGCAGAGACCCTGCACTAAATCAAGTCCCCTGAGTAGTCATCATGATGTGGACTTCCTCAGGGAGGTGCCTGGGTAAGAGGGGACTCTCACTGGTGAAGGCTCTTGGGTGTCTAGCAGCCAACCTTTGCCTTTTACAGATAAAGGGACTGGAGTACAGGATGACGTGTGAGGTGAAAGGTGAAAGGAACTAGGCTTTCTCCACCCAGTCGCTGGTGGATAATGTGCAGCACAAAAGGCCAGGGAGTAGAAGTGTCTTGGTCAAGAGACCACAGTTAGAGAAAAGAATGAAAGAACCCTAACTGAGCACCTACTATGTGCCAGATATTTTTCTAGACATCTGGACAATGCACACCAACCATGTTGTCCTGTTCTGTCCCTTGAACAATACTAAAAAGAGTAGCTATCCTGTTTATAGATGAGTAAACTGACATAGAGAAGGTAAGTAATTTACCCAAGGTCATTCATCAATTGAATTGATAGGACGGGGTTTGGAATCCCAGGCTCTAACTCATACCCGTGGGGTCCAAAGGTTTCAGTTCAGGTCCCAGCTCTGCCACTTCCTAGTTGTGAATGTGAAGAGTGTATTTTATTACTTCAGGCCTTGGCTTTATCGTTTGTACAACGGAAATATGAACCTGCCTTACACAGGACTCCCAAGAGGTTTGTGAGGATCAGATGAGGCCCAGCATTGGTTAACAATATGTAAATACTGAAAAGAACTTAAAAGCTGTTTCTGGCGGTGCCACACTGGGGCCTGGAACCCAAGTTTCTTCCTTTATGATGTCCTTGCAAATCCAATTCAGTTCGGTTGGGCTCATGCAGTTTTACAAGAAGAGCAGGCAAAGATAGCATAGGAGACAAAAAAAAAAAGATAGCACAGGAGACCAAAAAAAAAAAAGAGGCTCAGACAGAAGTGGGTTTGAGTGAGAGGCAGAAGCACTCAAGAATTTCTAGAAAGAGGTGGCAATCTGGCTAAAGGGGAAGCAGAGGTCTGGTCTTGAGAGGGCTTATCTTGAAGGCAAATCTCATAGCAAACGCACTGCTTTTATTTGGAGTGTGTTTTTATTAGGAGTAGCTTACAAGTTACTGATGGAGATTATGGACAATTAAAGCACCCAACCCACTCCCTAGTACGGACGGCTATTTGAGTTCCCACTGTGTCTCTCACTCTGAGACCTTAGACTTAAGGTCCCTGAACTCAGCTGCCACGGGATAACAGTTCCTCACTTGCTACAGTTAGTTGTAAGGATTAAAGAGCAAAAGACATGTGAAGCACAGACCTTGACACATAGTTACCACGGAGAAGTGGCGCCGGTCCAGCTTGGAAGGGCAGTTTTTTTTTTTTTTCCTCCTCTACATTTATTATTGCATTTGAATCCCAGACGCACCCAGTGCGCTGGGAAACAGGCTTAGAGACTCTACGGAAAGGCTGAGCGATTTGCTCACCCGCATAGAGTCATGCAGAGGTGGAACTGGCTCTTCAAGCCCGTGGTTTAGCAATCCCTCCTTGTCCCTGCCACAGGTTTCGATCCCGGCACCCCAGATCCTGAATTCCTGTGGCTGTCTGTATACAGGTGTACCCGGCTGGAGCCCGATCCGCCCGCGCCTCTCGGTTGGAACTCGGCCCAGGACCCAGGGCCCCGGTGCGCCGGAATTGGCGGAGGCAGGTATCCGTCTCGAAACGGGCGGTGGAGGTTGGAGGAAGTGCGACTACGGGGGCGGTCTCATTACTGTTTAGGGGTGGGGCTATGGAGAATATCGGTCTTTGATTGGCGGATGTGGCACTCAGGGGCGGGCCCTTCTGGGGGCGGAACGGGCAGCGCGGGAGGGGCGGCGCGGCGGCGTGATGAAGAGCTTGAAGAAACTGGCAGGGAAATGTCCGCCGCCGCCGGCTCTCGGGAGAGCGACTCTGCAGGTCTTTGGCGGTCTCTGGGAACCTGGGTTGGGGTTCTGGGCCGGGGGCGGCGGCAGACCCGGCCCGCGGATGGGCAGGGTCCGCGGTTTGGCCGGTGGACGCACGGGGCAAAGACCCAAAGTCTTGGCCCTTCGGAGGCGGGAACGCTGGGGCTGAAGTTCCGAGGGGATGTTATTCTCACCGGCGTGGTGAGGGCGGGAGGACGGCTGTGTGGTACTCCGGAACTTGGAGCCTGAGGCTGTAGTAGAGCGCCGATCCCGACTCGCTGTGTGCCCTGGAGCTGGTCGCTCTCTCTCTCTGAGCCTCAGTTTCTCCATCCTGACCTTCCGAGGTTGGCTTGTGTTGGAGGTGCGCTCGCCATGACAGAGCCTTCCTTTGGGCGAGGAATGGTGTGTGTATTGGGCTGCCTGGCTCCCTTGTCAGTCTTTGGCCCGTGTGATAGATGGGTCTGTGCCCGGATCTGGGGTCCAGGAGAGCCCTGTCCACCGTGGGCCTGGAGGCCCGGATGAGGTTACAGGTGAAAGGGACCAGATTTTTTCCACCCAGCCCTTCATGGGTCATGTTGTGCGGCACAAAAGGCCAATTGTTGAGCAGAAATTTCTCTTTTGGAAAGCGAAAGGCCCAGGGCTGAGGTTTGCGTCAGTCTGGTGCTTTGGGAGGACCTGCAGACCTGTATGTTCTGGACAGCTCCTTGATTTTCTGCAAAGGCTCTCTGGTGTGTTTTCCCCCTGGGTGTGCCCTTGCGGCTCCAGTTACGTGTGAGCTTTGGCATAACCACTGGTACCCAATCGTGCCTCTTTTCTCAACCCTCTGCGAGAGAGGAAGAGTCTGCCGGGTAGCTGTATTAAGTGTGGGCCAGCACTCCACTTGCTCTTATAAGGCTTGGAAACTGTGAGGGGCCGGGGCGTCGGGGGTGGGGTGCGGAGAGCGGGTTGCACAAAGTTTGTAAAATGAGAGGAAATTGGGTGAGCAAAAGACTTCCTTCAGTGCTTGTGCCTTTCCCTCAGAGGCGTTTGAAGCGCCTGATGGTGCTGATAGTTTGCATCTTTCTTGGGCTTATCTCAGCTCACTCGAAGTACTTGATCTTGAGACTGCTGTTGCTTCAGTTCCCATGATGTCCTGGGCTGTGGCACTGCTCACCATTAAGAACAGGCCCCGGGGCCGCAGAAAGGGGCGGGTCATGTGCATGCCGGGGCCAGGTTGCTGGAGCGCTACATGCCCTAAATGGTGAGAGAGGTCTTCTGGGAGAGGTCAGGACAGCTCTGCAGCCAGTTATCTGCCCCTGGGTGATAAATGTGCTGGGACCTCAGAGGCTTTTGTTTGCTCTCAAAAAAACAAAACCTAGTCACATGCTGGTGAGGAATTATTGTCAAGGTTTTGGTTTTATTTTTAGTTTGAAATGATTTGGCCCTATCATAATACCTACAGTAAGTGGGCTTACACTAAATTGCCAGGTTTAATTTAAATTTAATTTTAATTAAATCGAATTAATTGAATTCATAAATTAGTTTAATTTAAGTTGCTAAATGACTCCTGTTAAAACTGCTAAGAGATGGCACCAAGCCCCCAGGTCTGCGTCTCATCTCTGTTTCCAAAGTTGCTCGGGCCTCAGGAGAGTCACGTCTTCTACAGCAGGTAGGAGAAACTTTTAGGGCCAGCATGTGAAGGTGCTCTTATCCTGAAACCCCTTGGGGATCCTGCATAGGCCTCCGCAGTCCTCCATGTTATTGTATAAAATGTCCTTCTGCACTTCATCCTAGGCACAGGCAAAGACCTGGAGCCATGTTCTGGAAGATTCTGAGGCATGCACTAGAGAGGGAAGGAACTACTCAGAAGTCCCATTGGGGCTGATGTTCGTTCATTTGTTCTGGATAGTCCAGGCCCCAAGGGAAACAGGTAGTGGATTTGGTTCTTCCTATATGCATATGATCAAAATACCCACTTCCTGATAGCCTGAGGAAGCAACCCTAGGCAAAAGGCTGCTTAAGATGCTATTTGTGATGTACTTTAGTAGACACAAGGCTCTCTCCGGGAGCTGACAGTCCAGACATTGAGGTAAGGGAGTGCAGGGTTAGCTCAGCAGGACAGTGGTCCTTACAGGGTGAGCCAAGGGGGTAAGGGCACCTCAAAGCCCTGGGTATTTTGGCAGCAGGATGAATCTGGTCTTCACATCGCGCCTTTGCCTCGGTGGAGAAAGGAGAGATCTCACTTTGAGGCTTCTCTCCAAGTGGTCCATCCTTTGATTTGTCTCTGCTGAGTCCAGGGGTGTCAGGCCAAGTTTGGTAGCGCTCAGAGTCCCCATCCTCAGGGTCAGAGTGGTGTCTTTGAGCTAAGACGTGATGTGGGAAAGAGACGGACCCCTGGTTGTAGGGCAGCCCGTTCATCCGATTGTCTTGGCCTCTTCAGCTAGGACGTTGCACTGGTCTCAGACAGGTGGCTATCGCGGGTGAGGGTTTTCTGCCTCTTCACTTATTTGCTCCACTCTACGTAGCTTTTTCTGTCTTTAAAAAGAAATAAGGACAGAATGCTTCCTTTTTTTTTTTTTTTTAATGTTTTATTTATTTCTAGGAGAGAGAGAGAGAGACAGTGTGAGCAGGGGAGGGTCAGAGAGAGAGGGAGACACAGACTCTGAAACAGGCTCCAGGCTCTGAGCTGGCAGTCAGCACAGAGCCCGACGTGGGGCTTGAACCCACAAACCGCGAGATCATGACCTAAGCGAAAGTCGGACGCTTAACCGACTAAGCCACCCAGGCGCCCCAGAATGCTTCCTTATTTCAGTCCAGCAAGTGAAGGTGCTCTTATCCTGAAACCCCTTGGGGATCCTCCATAGACCTCTGCAGTCCTCCGTGCCGTTGTATAAAATGTCCCTCCTGGGCACAGGCAAAGACCTGGAGCCGTGTTCTGGAAGATTCTGAGGCATGCACTAGAGAGGGAAGGAACTACTCAGAAGTCCCATTGGGGCTCTTTGGGGCTAATTTAACAAAGCGGTAATAACACACAAATGCTGGTCTTTTGAAGTGGTTTTCTTATTCCATGGCTGATTCAAAATGAGGCAGCTTTGTAGTAACTCAAATTTAGAATGAGATACGCCATGAGTATTTTTGCCCCTGGAACCCAGGAAACAGCATTACAATCTGTCTGGCCTGAGAAAGGAAATGAATGCTATTTATATCTCAGGGCAGCATAAAGGGTAACCTAGATTACCAGGGTAGAAGCCAGAGAGAATGTGGGAAAAAGAGCCCCTGGGTTGGTCTCTCTCTCTCTCTCTCTCTTTCAAGAAGTAAAATCTGTGTGACCAACCTATCCTTTTAGCAGCAAAGAGGAATTCGAGATGTTTATCCTGCAGGTAGGAACATTGCCCATCCTCTCTGTCTTTGTGGGAAGCTCTGCAGGCCCCTAAGCAAATGAGTTGGGATCAATTTGTTTAAACAAAAGAGAACTGTGCTCCTTTTTTCTTCCTCCTCTTATTGTTCCCTTCTCCTTTTTCCCTGTTTGTCCCATTTAACCTCATCTTTGTTTCTAGAACAGGAGAGCCCCCTGAAGACTTTTCTTTCCCTCAGAAAACAATTTGGGTTGGAATTCTACAGCGGGAGCCTAGTGCAAGCGAGGTAACCCACAAACATTCATTTAGAAGTGGAGCTTTGCACAGAAAAATCCTCAGGGATGGAAGGTTCAGGAAAGAGAGGCATCAATATTTATTAGAGGGAAGACAGGGTTGGAAGAACATAGAAAGAAGCCAGCTGACTTGCATGTTTTCTTTGCTGCTTAAAATGTACTGTGACAGATTTGTAGGCTTTACCACCCCTGATGCATATACAAACTGAAACTAGCAAAAATGAATGGTGAGGATTTGAACCAAGTGTGTGTCTCAGTGGCCTGGATATTTTTACTTTTACATTCCTTATTGCACCTCAGTACCGTATTAGACACATCCCTTGACTTTCCTCTCTTCCATCTATGCAAGGAGAGTGAACGTTTGCCTCTGAGAAGGTCACCTCTAACTTACTGAGAGCACCTTTCATTTGGGAAGCGCATTCAGGAATTATAAATGCCTGCTTCCCAGAGCTTAGAGACTGGTTGCCCTCTTCAGGGCCTATCCTAGGCTGGTTTCTTCCAGATAACTTCTCATTATCTTCTTACTGCCCTCCCTTCCTCCAATTTCTTTTCCATGAATGCAGTCACCTCAAACCCTGGTCATCCTTGACTCTTCCGTCTTTTCTTCTTTTTTTAAATAATTTTTTAATGTTTTTATTTATTACTGAGAGACAGAGAGACAGGGCATGAGCAAGGAAGGGGCAGAGAGAGGGAGAGACACAGAATCCAAAGGAGGCTCCAGGCTCCGAGCTGTCAGCCCAGAGCCCGACATGGGGCTCGAACCCATGAACCGCGAGATCATGACCTGAGCCAAAGTCGGACACTCAACCGACTGAGCCCCCCAGGCTCCCCCTCTCTCCTCTTCTAATAACCACATTATTTTTTAATCCCCATAGTTCACATAAGTATCTTCTTACTTGAATGAACCCAGTGGTCTCCATACAAGTCTTCCTAACCTTAAGGCTGCCTCTCCCTCAGGATCACCTTTGACTCCAGCCTTTATCATGCCCTACTATTTTGTATGTGTACTTGAATGTTGTGCCACTCTCTGTTGCCCACAGAATAAAGTTCAGATCCTTTTGCATGACAGTTCAAGTCCTGCACAGCCTGGCTTCAGCCCCCTCTTATCTCATCTACTCTTATCTGCCCCAACTCACCTTCATTTCCTCTTTCTTCAACTCAACTGCTTGTAATTTCTGGATAAAGCTCTGTGCGTTTTCATCTCTGTTGACTGCTCATTCAGCGACATTTTTACAAGCTTGAACTTGCTGCTGTTAGCATTTTGCGTCCTCTCTCCTCCCCACATGCCAGCCTGAATGCCTTGAACATCACCAGGTGCTCAGTGTCTATGGTCTTTGAGCTATAGAGACCCGTGCAGTTCATCAGCTCAAGTGCTTAGTCACTTGAACAACTCCTGTCCCCTTCCTCTTCCAGAATGCTCTGAACTTCTCTCCCCTCCCTTCCTGGCTTGCTCTTACCCACTTCTCTTTTCAGCTTTATCACCAGACCACAGAAGGTCCAGTGAAGGGAAAGCCTGGAGGGAAAGAGTCAAGTCTGTCCAATAACCTGTCACCACTGCAGCCAGTTGCTGTGAAGTGGTCGCACTGGAGTCATCCTCCTTGAAAGCTAAACTGGTCATATTTAGTCCTTGCCAACCTAAGTTGGATTTGCACAAGGTGCAGGTTAGAGTTTGAGTCCACGGCTTATGGGTCTGCAGGACACAGGATGTGTTTGTAGAGAGGTCTAAAGGAACAAAAGAGAGAAAACTGAGAAGCATGGCTATTTGACTCTTAAGAAAGTAACAGAACTGGGTCGCCTGGGTGGCTCAGTCCATTGAGTGTCCGACTTCGACTCAGGTCATGATCTCACAGTTCGTGGGTTAAACCCCCGCCTTGGGCTGTGTGCTGACAGCTCAGAGCCTAGAGCCTGCTTCGGATTCTGTGTCTCCCTCTCTCTCTGTCCCTCCCCCACTCATGCTCTGTTACTCCCTGTCTCAATAGTAAATAAACTTTAAAAAAAATAAAAAAATAAAAAAAAGAGAAAGTAACAGAACTATTTGGGATGCTGGCCAGGCTGACAACTGTTTGTAATGCGGTGCCCTGTATTATAGGCTTCTTTCCACAGTTTCTCGCATTGTGCCCTATACTTAGCTCCCCCCACTCCCTTTTTAAAAAATAGACTCTACGCCTGATGTGGGGCTTGTTCTCACGGTTCCGAGATCAAGAGTCATGTGCTCTATTGATGAGCCAGCCAGGCACCCCTGGACCCCTTCATCATAGAGTAAAATCCAAACTACATGGTGTTCAAAATCTTATATTTTGGTCATATATTACTAGTATATATCTATTACTAAAAAATCTTTTGTTTAAAACATTTTTTTAATGTTTATTTTTGAGAGAGAGAGAGAGCAGAAGAGGGGCAGAGAGAGAGGGAGGCACAGAATCTGAAGCAGGCTCTAGGCTCTGAGCTGTCAACACAGAGCCTGACATGGGGCTCGAACCCACAAACCGCAAGATCATGACCTGAGCTGAAGTCTAACACTTAACTGACTGAGCCAATCAGGCACCCCTAACAAATCTTTTAAAATAAAAACTTGTTTATAAAAATATATTGCTATCAAACTATTATTATTATTAGCAGTTACCATTTATTAAGCACTTACTGTGGTTCTATGGGGCTCACAGTATGCCACAGAAGTTCTGTAAGAGGATATCCATTTCTCAGATGGAGAGATTGAGGCTCAGAGAGGGTAGATAACATGCCTGTGATCATTCACTGGTCAGTGACAGAGTTGAGAATAGAACACAAGTTGTCTGTTTGAATCTAATGCTTGAGCCCTAATCTCTGTACTCTACTTCCATGTCTCCTAATGCTTCTCAAGCAAAACTTTTCCTTTCTACTTGTTTATACTCCTAATTATTACTGTTTTCTGAGGATACCATAATGCCATCCATGTCTTTGTACTGAAATTATTTCTTCTGCCAGAAATACTTTCTGAACCTCACATTTTTCTGATAGTTGATATCATTTATTGGCTACAAACTCTTGACCCAGATGCCTTGGGTTTGAATCCTGGCCGTGCCATTTATTATCAGCGTGTCCTGGGGCAAATTAGTTACCTTCTGGTCCATAAAGTGCAGATAATAATAGCACTTACCTGATGGAACAGTTTTGAAGTTCCATGAAACACATGTGTAAAGTGTTTAGAACTGTGTCTGGCTGTAGTAAGCCTTAAGAATTTGCTGTTAATATCATTCATGATAATAGTACATCATTGTCATTAGTGCAGCCTGATGTGGATTCTGTATAGTTGGATCTGGATCTGTTTATCTTCCTGTGAATTGAATGTATCTCTCATTGTAATGTGTCACCCTGTCTCAGACTGAGAGAGCCCTTGGGATGGCCCCCTCTGTGTCACTGATAGGCACTGAACCAACTCACTCACTCCAGCCAATTTGAAACATCAGGTATTCTGCTCGCATGGTTTTGCAGGTTCTTCTGGTGTGCTGGATTTGGAATGCCAAGGCCAGTGACTGAGAAGATAGGAAGGGACATCCTCCTAGACCTGTCTAGTAGATACTCCGCAAGGGTAGGACATGATCTCCACCCAGCAATGACAGCCACACACACACACACACACACCCAGTGGACGCCATGGTGGTACTTTTGCTTTGTTATCCGAACAGACTCAACCCTTCTATTCATTTGCTACTTACTTCTGTGAGTTGATAGTTTCCTTGAAGATCTTGTGCTCGAGCTTGTAAAGGGGGAGACTGTGGAGTCCAGCAGATCTGGGTTTTAACATCTAATGTGATTAGGGGATAATTGATAAATGGCAGTCTTCATTTTCAGAGCAGCAGGGGATTAAGAATGGAAGAGGGGTGGGGGGGTGGTAGAGGGTAAAGAATTAACAGTTCCTGTCTGTCTGCTGTGTACCAGGCATTGCGCTAGGCTCTTGACCCAAGTATATTTCATTCAGTTATTCTTTTGGCTTCTAAGTTTTGTGGTATTACCTGCATGTTACAAATGAGGACACAAATGTAGTAATTTGCTTGAGGTTTCATATGAGGTCATGGACAGAGCCAGTAAAAGAGCCAGATCCGTTTTATTCCAAAGCCCAACGCTTGTTTCCAAAAACACTAATTTCTCTTAAAAGTACCACACCAGTTATATGGACCAGAAGGCCTTCAGAAGTCGGAGGGATGACTACTGAGGATAGTGTGGGGAAGGTAGTGGGGCTTTGGGAAGAAGGGGAAGGAGTGAAGGCTGGGCTTTGCAAGAGAGGTGGGTGGCAAGTAGGAGGGGCTTCCCCTGGAGGCAGGGGTGAGAGTGGCATGCAGGGCAAACCTGTCTGTTTAGATCCAGCAGTTTTTAGGTGAGTGAGGAGAGCCAGTTTGCAAAGGGCCTCATCTGCCAGTTCGACCAGTTTGTATCTCAACCTGCAGGCAGCGGTGCAATGCTGAAAGCTTTAGAGCAGGGAGACCTAATATCAGAGTTCAGTCTGGCCGCATCCAGAGACCAAGTTGGGTAGTGAGAAGTGGGAAGATCCTGTAGCGGGAGACTCTTGTGACCAGAGAGACTTGATGTCCTGAGGAAAGGCATCCTTGGGAACAAAGACATTGGTGGCTGACCAGCTCCTGGGGCCCTGGGGCTAGAGGGGTGGGTGGATGGCAGGGTTGCAGACTGGGCTGGTGGGGACAGGGCTGGTGCAGGTGACAAAGGGGGAGCTCAGGGAGAGGGCCCCAAGTCAAACTGCAGCTTTACCTTGGCCCCAGCCACGCACATTGTTGTGGAAATGCCTCCAGTTGGCAGTGGTGGACCAGGCAGAGCTGGACAGCTCCGTTTGGAGTGAACTGTGGTGGCCGATGATTCTTTTTTTTTTTTTTTTTTTTTTAAAAACGTTTTTTATTTATTTCTAGGAGAGAGAGAGACAGCGTGAGCAGGGGAGGGTCAGAAAGAAAGGGAGACACAGAATCTGAAACAGGCTCCAGGCTCTGAGCTGGCAGTCAGCACAGAGCCCGACGCGGGGCTCGAACCCACGAACCGCGAGATCATGACCTAAGCGAAAGCCGGACTCTTAACCGACTAAGCCACCCAGGCGCCCCGGTGGCCGATGATTCTTGTGGAGAAGAGAAGTGGGACGCTGTCCACTGTGGTAGCCACATGTGGCCACTAACATTTAATTTAGGGGGCACCTGCGTGGCTCAGTCGGTTAAGCATCCAACTGTGGCTCAGGTCATGATCTCATGGTTCGTGGGTTCGAGCTCCACATCGGGCTCTGTGCTGACAGCTCAGAGCCTGGAGCCTGCTTCGGATTCTGTATCTCCCTCTCTCTTTGACACTCCCCTGCTCACGCTGTCTCTCTCTCTCTGAAATAAATAAAAAACATTAAAAAAATAAAAAAAAACATTTAATTTAGGTAAATAAAATACCAAATTCAGTTTCCCATTCACTCCAGAAACATTTCAAGTGTCTCAGTGTGACACTGGCAGTGAAGCTGTAGAACCTTTTGGTCATTACAGAAAGTTCTCTTGGACAGCAGTGGTTTAGTCTGGGAGTCCCTGCAAATAACTAGGGGACCTGCAGGGGGGAATGGAGCGATAGGTGGAGACAGAAGGAATCACTGAATTAAGAAATAATGTTCCTGGGGGTGGGGGAAGAGAATAAAGAATGCTGCTGCTCTTGTACAGTTCTCCAGAGAGGTGTAGGGTACTTGGATTTGGGTTTGAATTTTTTTTTCCTTGCATGATATCATGTTTTAGAAAAAGCCCCAAGCCTAAGGTGGTGATAGGCTGGCTACAAGATGTTGGCATAGAGACCCTGCCTCTTGTCTTTGTTTTATAGATCTGGGCCTTCAACAGGTCTGGTTTGGCTTCTAGAGCACCTTTTGGCCTTGAAGTGAGAGAGAGCCTCCAATTAGCCACAGGAAAAGAACACAGCAGTTGTATACGGCACATATGCTGTTATCTCTGGTTGGTGGAAGAGGCCAAAGCTAGAGAAATTAGGTAACTTGCCCAAGGTCATACAGCTAGTGACTGGCAGAGTCTAAATTGGAACCTGGGTCTTTGATTTCAAAACCTGTGATAAATGTATATAAAATACAGTCCACATCGTAGCTGATTTGGGAAGTGCCTATAAGCAAACAGCAAAAGAAGTCCCACCCCTGAGAAATGATTTCTGTTCACATTTTGGTTTCTGCCCTTCCAGGCTTTCCAATGTGTGTATGTATGTGTCTGTAAGATTTATCGGTATATTTATAAACTTGTGTTATAGATGGACATAGACACACACTCTAGTCCTTTCTGATGTGTGTAGAGACGCTAGGCCATGCTCTTAACTACCATCTTCAGTCCCTTATCGGCAGTTCTGAAGTCCTAAAAGCTCCAAAGACTAAAACCAAATTTTTTTGGTAAGTTTGGCCCAGGCCCACTTTGGCAGCAAGACTTGCTTGAACTGACGTGAGACTATTTATAGGTTTTATTTGTCCCACCACATTTTACTACTGCTAAGTTGCACTGTGGAAATATTAAAGTGTTTGATTCCTCAGTGTTGCCCTCCGGCTCTGCTGGGGGTGTTGTATTACATACAGCATAGGTCACGTTTTAGCTTTCTAAAATCCCCCAAATTCCGAATTCCAAAGCACAGTTGGCCCCAAGTGTATAAGCATACAAGATCAGAATTGTGATCCATTTAGGCTCTACTGCCTCTTGGGCCAAGGAAGGAGCCTCCAGCGCGGTGTTGTCTGTTTTGCCAGGCATGGAGAAAGGTTTTGAGTCTGTAAACTATACAGTGCAATGCACAGAATTTGCAAGAACAAAACACTTCTGCAGTTTTATGCATCCAGACCAAGCTGTTACCATGGTTGACCTACTTACTAGGTAGGCTCTTACAGGGAAATGGTTTCACTTGTAGGTGTGAAAGGTGGTCATCAAGTAAGCACCCAGAAATGGCAGTGAGCTTGGTCTCTGCCCTGTGGCTCTTTGTTCACTGTGCGTTTGCTCACTGCCTGATATGTTCCATTAAATGCGGTAAGCCCAGGGCCACAGAGGAAAAAACATCAGCCCCTACTCCTAAGAAGTTTGTGGTCTAGCTAAAGAAGTAAGACTAAAAGAGGTAAACACAGTGACAGTTCTATTATGATAAATGCCTTGATCGAGGCAAGTACTAGTATGTGAAGATACAAGGAGAGGACCAGTAGAAGACCTTTTGAAGGGGATGATGAACGCTGAGCAGAATCTGAAAGGATGAATTCTACCACTTGAAGGTGGGATTGAAGAGTGGTTAGGATCAGGGGTGGGGTGAGGAGGCAGCATCTAAAGAGAAATCATGGGGGGCACCTGGGTGACTCAGTCGGTTAAGCATCCAACTTCGGCTCAGGCCATGATCTCACAGTTCATGGGTTTGAGCCCCGTGTTGGTCTCTGCTGACAGCTCAGAGCCTGGAGCCTGCTTCAGATTCTGTGTCTCCCTCTCTCTCTGACCCTCCCCTGCTCATGCTATCTCTCTCTCAGAAATAAAAAAATACATAAAAATAAATAAAGAGAAATCATGGGACACCTGCGTGGGTCAGTTGGTTAAGTGTTCGATTTTGGCTCGGGTCATGATCTCAGCGTATTTGTATTCGAGCCCCGCGTTGGGCTCTCTGCTGACAGCTCGGAGCCTGAACCTGCTTCAGATTCTGTGTCTCCCTCTCTCTTTGCCCTTCCCCTGCTTGTGCTTTGTCTCTCTCTCTTCAAAAATAAATAAACATTAATAATAATACAAATAATAATAAAAGGAGAAATCCTTTTAGTGTGACTGGATGGGGGCAGTGGGAGATGGGGCTGGAAAGGGGATCAGGGCTAATTACAAAGGTCCTTGTGTGTAATACTCATAGGTTTGGGGTTTATTCCACAGGTGATAGAAATTACCGTGGGAGGGGTGCCTCAGTGGCTCAGTTGGTTGAGCATAAGACTCTTGATTTTAGTTCAGCTCATGATCTCACAGTTTGTATTTGGGATCACCGCTTGGGATTCTCTCTCTCCCTCTCTCCCTCTCTTTCTGCTTCTCTCCTGCTCATGCATGTACACACTCTCTCTCTCAGAACAAATAAATAAACTTAAAAAAAAAGAAGTTATTATGGGATTAAAGACACAGGAATGACCTCAGATTTGTGTTTTCTTCTAGACGGTGGCAGAATGGACTGAAGGGAGGCGATGATGGAGGCAGGGAGATCATTGAATGTGCTTTCCAGAAATAGTAAGGGCCTAACCTAAGGCATGACAGTGGGGATAGGGAAGAGGGTCACGTATAAAAATATTTAGGAGAGAGGATTTATAGGACTTAGTGAATGAGCATGGGAAGAAAGGAAAAACCCAGATGTCATCTGTTAGATTGGGTGACAGAGGATTGGAAGTCTGAGGTTGGAAAAAGGGCAGAGTGGGAGTAGGGAAGCAGAAGAGGAGGAAGAAACGGGAAGCTGTGGTCGAGAGGGAGCTGGGGGGCTGGGAGATGGTAAATTTGGTAAAGAGCTGTGACGGCCAGCTGCTGTGCTAGGTTCAGGGGAGAAGAGATCCCGAGAAGACTGTCCTGGGGCTGGAAATCCCCCCAGGTCACGCCTTCAAGTTTCCATGCACAGAGTGCAGAGGGAAGATGTTCTTGTCCTCGCTGGGCTGGCTCCTGCGGCAGACGTCGTGATGGAGGCCTGCAGGCGATTTTCCAGGACGCTGCCCACTCATGGACGGAAGCTGAATCCATAGGGACAAACCACCTGTCCCCAGGAGATGTTCTTTCAGTCTGGCCCTTCCTAGGAACTTACTAGGCCTTCCAAGGCCCTTCCTAGGCACCCCCTAGATCCTGAGTCCTTAGAAAGCACTGACGTGCAGGAACAGAGCTCTAACCTTAATTTGCCTTTGCTCATTGTAATTTGCATTTGCCCCATGAGATACTTACACTGAAGTCCCTGCTTTATAAATGAAGAAACTTAAGACCCAAAGAGAAGAAGGAATTTCTCCCACAGGAAGGTAATGGTACAGCCTAGCTTCAACTTCAGTTTCCTGAGACTTGCATACATTTAACACTCCGCGCCAGGTGCTGTTCCAGGTCCCTGGGAAATAGCAGAAAGACCAAGCCCCTGCCTTCCAGAGCTTACGGTTTAGTGGGAATAGCCTCCAATAAACTGATCAGTACTTACAAGATATAGTATCAAATGGTATTAGCACTAAAAGGGAAAATTTCACAAGACTGTGGATTCCCAAACTGTGTGGCGAGGTACCCTGGGGCTCTGCAGTGAAGTCACGGGTGCTGTGGGACATTTGAAAGTTCGAAAGTCAGTACAGGGGATACTTGACCTCTGTTTTAGCTCGAGGTAGTTCACAGTTTCAACATTAGATGGTGCTGCATTCCTTTTGATGACATCGTATTGAAAGGAAGGTGAAGCTGGGTTTTTGGTGGTTGCTGTGATCAAAAGCAAGGAGAGGCGTTTGGGGAGCTCAGTGGTTAAGCGACCGACTCTTGATTTCGGCTCAGGTCATGATCTCATGAATTCAAGCCCCATATCAGGCTCTGGGCTGACAGCATGGAGCCTGCTTGGGATTCTTTCCCTTTCTTGGTGTGTGTGCCCTCTCTCAAGATTAATAAACGTAAAAACAAACAAAAATGGAGGGGCGCCTGAGTGGCTCAGTTGACTGACTGTCCAACTTCAGCTCGGGCCATGATCTCATGGTTTGTGAGTAAGTTGGGCTCTGCACTGACAGTGCAGAGCCTGCTTGGGATTCTCTCTATCTGCCCTTCCCCTATTCTCTGTCTCTGTCTCTGTGTCTCTCTCTTAAAATAAATAGACTTAAAAAAAATTCCATGCAAAAATCAGTGTGGCACGTTATATGTGATGTCCAATCAGATTCCAAAGTTTGAAAGTTTGCGCGGTACCCAACAGGCACACACATCTCATCAGTAGGTAATTGTGGTTATTTAAAATAAAATAGAAATAGTATTTTTTTCCTTCTATTTATGTGTATTAGTTTTCAAACTGCTGCTTAAGTTGTTAGGCCTTAAATACTTAGTAATTTATTTGGCCCTAACTACTTGAACAGCTCTGTTAGCTATTTCTTTTGGCCTAGAAGCTCTTTGAAAAAATCACAGACAGGAAGGGTACTGTGAACAGAGGAAGTTTAGGAAGTTCTGGAGAAAGAGAATAGAGTGATGTGGGGTGGTAGGGTTGTAGATCGACAACCTGATGTAGACATCAGCCTCCTGATGTCTGAGCAGAGGCCTGAATGAAATGGAGTGAGTAATGTGGACATCTGAAGGAAAAGCATTCCAGGCAGAGTGACCAGCAAGAGCAAAGTCTCTGAGTTGGGAATGAGCTTGACGTGTTCTAGGAACAGCAGAATAGGAAGTGGAGCCCAAGCCGACTGAGTGAGACAGAGCATGGTGGATGAGGCTGGAGAGATGTGGAGGCCAGGTTAGGTAGGAGCTGAATGATCTAGGTTGGAGCAAGGAAATTTGGGAGCAGTCAGCATGTAGGGTGGTTTTTAAAACTCTGAGACTGAGGGGGCGTCTGGGTGGCTCAGTCCATCAAGCGTCTGACTTCGGCCCATCATGATCTCATGGTTCGTGGGTTCCCACATCAGGCTCTGTGCTGTCATTGTGGAGCCTCCTTGGGATTATCTCTCTCCCTCCCTCTCAGCCCCTCCCTTCCTCTCAAAATAAATAATAAATGAACTTTCAATAAAAAACAAGACTCTGAGACTGAGATCACCTAGCTGGGAAAGAATGTAGCTGAAGAAGCTGCCATGCCAAGACCTAGCCTGGACTCATTCCTGCGGACGGGGGTAGGATACTCAGAAAGAGGAGCCTTCAGAAACTAAAGAAGTGTTTATGGCGGGAGGGCCTGGTTCCTATCATGTGCTTCCAGAAAGGCTGAAGTGAGCTTAGCTGAAAACAAGGGAACTGACCCCTGGATTTGGCAACACAAAGCTTATCAGTAACTTAACACAGCAGTTTTAGTAGGAGCGTGGAGACACATGCTTCACCTTGAAGGTAGAGTGTTCACCTACATGATTTGGAATTCTTCAGGCAGATTGGTCTTTTCTTCTCCATTTATTTGTTTATTCAGCTATTTGTAGTGCTGTGGACTGATGGCTATTTCTTTTATACTTTGAATTATAACCCGGTATTGTTGCTCATCATTCTAGCTGTGACCATTGGAGCTCTTTTAGTTGGCTCCTGTGTCCATTTGACATACTCCCCTCATTGTGGGTGTTTTTATTTTATTTTATTTTCTAAATGTTATTATTTTTTTGAGAGAGAGAGAGGGAGGGAGAGAGATACAGGATATGAAGCGGGCTCCCCATGGACATCAGAGAGCTGATGTGGGGCTTGAACACATGAGATTATGACCTCCCCCAAAGTCGGACACTTAACCAACTGAGCCACTCAGGGCCCCTATTTTTTTTTTTTTTTTTTGAGTACTTTCTTGTTTTCTGGCACTACAAAATGCTCCATCTTGTATATTTCCTACCCCAGACCTAAGATAACCATATCTCAAGGAGCCCTGGTTCCTTTTATTGGAGAATAAATGGTATTAGAAACCAAGGTCTGGGCATTAAAGAGTGGTCCTTGCTACTGGTGTGTACTTGCTTCTAGGCCCTCTTAGCCTAAGGAGCAAAGAAATGTATGTGTGTATACTTATGTGTGTCTCTCTGTATTTCTACGTGTAACCATATGTATCTATATTAGGTAAACATGAACTCATGCTGATAACTCCAGCTCTAATCCACTACTACATGGGTCATTCTAGCTTCTTCCCCTGGTTTATCTGGAACCTCTTTACCCCAGCAATGAGACACCCAGCTTCCACAATCCATTGTCTGTTTTCTTTTTCTTTTCTTTTTTTTTTTCCTTTTTTCAGTTCATTTATTTATTTTGAGAGAGAGAGGGGCAGAGAGAGAGAAAATCCTAAGCAGGCCCGCCACTGTCTGCATGGTGGGGCTTAAATCCATGAACTGTGAGATCATGACCGGAGCCAAAATCAAGAGTTGGATGCTCAACTGACTGAGCCACCCAGGCACCCCTCCTCTCTCTGTTTTCTTAAGTGTTAAATTAAATTCCAGGATCCAGGCATAGTGGCTTCAGAATTGTTAACCTATATCCCCGTGGGAAAAAGCATTTCAGCTAGAGTTTAGTGCTTGCCTACAGTTCATTTTGCCTTTAGTCTTAATGGACTACATGAGTTCCACTCATTTCCAAAGTTACTTAGGTCAGCACTTTTTTCTTCTTTCCTCTTCATTGAAGCTATTCATACATTTGTAATAAAGTTAGATTTTTTTTGTCATTTTCTCCTTTTGGTCCAGGATCCCCTAACCTCTGAAATGATTTTTAAAATTTTTAAAAAATGTTTCTTATTTATTTCTGAGAGAGAGAGAGATAGCGTGAGCAGGGGAAGATCAGAGAGAGAGGCAGATACAGAATCTGAAACAGGCTCCAGGCTCTGAGCTAGCTGTCAGCACAGAGCCTGATGCGGGGCTCGAACCCACGAACCGTGAGATCATGACCTGAGCCAAAGTTGGACACTTAACCAACCACTCACCACCCAGGAGCCCCTGGAATGATGTTTTAAATTTGCATACATTAAAGTTCACTCTTGTGCTATAAGGTTCTATGGGTTTTAGAGCCTATAGAATGTCATGTATCCATCATTACAGTTTCTTGAAGAATAATTTCACTAACCTAAAAAGTCCCCTGTGCTTCCCTCACTTAATCTTTATGCACCCAGTGAACACTTGACAACCACTGATTTACTTAGCACCTCTAAATTTTTGCCTTAACCGTTATATGATATAACTGGAATCCTACAGTGTGTAGCCTTTTCAGATTGGCTTCTAAAGTATGTGTTTAACATTCATTCATGCCTTTTTGTGATTTGGTGACTCATTTTTTATTGCTGAATAATATTTCATTATATAGATGTATCATGGTTTGTTTATCCTGTCACCTATCAAAGGATGTCTTGGTTGTTTTCAGTTTTTGATGACGAATAAAGCTGCTATAAACATGTGCAGGTTTTTATATGGACATAAAACTTCAAATCCATAAGTATCCAGGTATGTGATTGCTGGGTCATAATGGTAAGGCTGCATTTAGTTTTGTTAAGAAACTACCAAACTGCTTGCAGAATGGCTGTACCATTTTCCATTTCCGCAATCAATGCATGAGAGTTACTGTTGCTCCACATCCTTGCCAGCAATTGGTATTGAAACTTTTTGGTTTTCAGCCATTATAATAGGTGTCCCCCGTATGCTGTTCACTAACTCAAGTATCTTGGTTGTCTAAGCTTTAGAGTTCAATGAGAGTAAGGCAAGAGAGGTAGAATACAGTTGTGGATTTGGTTCTCAGAAATAACTAGCTAGCCATGGGGTCGTAGAAGTCTAGAAACAACCTATTCTAGTTTCCTTTCTTACTTTTGTTGTATGCTGAACACAATGGGAAGATGACCTGAAACTTCCAAAAGAACACTACCGACTTGAGCTTAGATGTTATATATTTATATAAGACGCATAAGGGATAAGGGACACATAAGGGATTCACCCAGTATTTTCTGTTGAGTTGTTGAGTGATTGAATTGCTTGTGTGCTGGCTAGTATGCTGGCTGATGGGGATTCAGTGATGAATAAATCAGAGTTGTGTCCTCAGTAAGCTCACAGTCTAACCGGGGGGACAGTTCCAATACACAGCAATTGAGGCTATAATGAATGACATATGGGGAGCTTTGGGAACACAAGTGGAAGGGCATCTGACCTTATCTACGAGGAGTCGGAGACGGCGTCTTAGAAGTGACCTTGGAGGGGCGCCTGGGTGGCTTAGTCGGTTAAGCGTCCGACTTTCGCTTAGGTCATGATCTCGCGTTTGTGGGTTCGAGCCCCGCGTCAGGCTCTGTGCTGACTGCCAGCTCGGAGCCTGGAGCCTGTTTCAGTCTGTGACTCCCTCTCTCTCTGACCCTCCCCTGCTCACGCTGTCTCTCTCTCTCTCTCCTAGAAATAAATAAAAAAAAAAAAAAAAAACCATTTAGAAGTGACCTTGGAAGATGTGGTCTATACGTAGCAGGGCTTGGCTAACTAAGTACAGTCCATGGGCCCAATCCAGCTCACTGCCTGCTTTGTACAGCCTGTGAGCTAAGAATAGTTTTTATAGTTTTAAATGCCTGTAAAGAATTAGAAGAGAATATTTTTAGTGACATTTAAAACTTATATAATCTTCAGATTTCAGTGTCTATAAATAAAGTTTTATTGGAACAGAGCCATGCTTATGGCTCCTTTTACATTATGACAGCAGGGTCAAATAGTTGTGATGGGAGACTATAGAGCCTGCAGGTCCTTGGACATTTACACTCTGCCTTTTGCAGAAAAGTTTGCTGATCCCTGGCCCCAGGATGGGTAGGCGTTAGCTGTGTAAAGCAAAATGAGGAAGAAGGAAGTGGGTTTCTGATGAGATCATGATATAACTGCATTGACTTTAATATACTTAGACTGTGACTATCAAGGGGGTAGGGAGCCAGAGGCCTGTGGTGAGAGGTGCACATGGACAGGTGGGCAGGATTCAGACCAGAAGGAGAGTTGGCAGCCATACTGGGAGGTTTGGGTCTATCCAATGGAAAGCTTTTAACAGATTTTAAGTGAAGTGATTAGCCTTCCTTAAAAAAAAATAATAATAATAATCCTGTGGCCACAGTGTAGACTTTGGGTCAGAAATGAGGTGAGAAAGGAGACCGGGAGACTATTATCAGGTTTTTGAAGTCATTCATGGGAGACACTGGTAACATGGGCCAGTAAGGAGACATTGGAATATATTGATTTGAGAGGCAAAATTGAAAGACCTTGTTGATTGATTGGAGGTATTGAAAAGTAATTTTTCTCATGTTTCAAATGTGTGTGTATGTGTGTGTGTGTGTGTGTGTGTTTAACTCCAATATTTGTTATTTTTGTGGTTCTATAAATGCGTGGTTGAAAAATCCATGTTTAGTAATAGTCTTCAGGGCAGAATTCTTTCGTGATGTTTCATGCCTCCAATGCTCCTTGTAACTTGTGTGTTGAAACAGCATCTTTCTGTGGCTGTTTTCTGTTGACAAGAGATTTGGCTGGCTATCTATCTATCTATCTATCTATCTATCTATCTATCTATCTTCCTTTCTTTCTATCTATCTATCTATCTATCTATCTATCTATCTATCTTTATTTATTTTTTAAGTAGGCTCCACATCCAGTGTAGAGCCCAACATGGGGCTTGAACTCACAACCCTGAGAACAAGACCTGAGCTAAGATCAAGAGTTGGACACTTAACCGACTGAGACACCTAGGCATCTCACAGATTGGGCTTTTAAGGGGCAAAGAAACTGTTGGAAGATTAATTTTCCTTTTCAGGTTTATCTTGGTTTAATAACTGTCCCCAAGTATCTGTTTATTTATTGAAAGTTCTTGGTGTGCTCTTTGGTTTTTGAGGGAATTTGTTAACAATGACAAGTGCTTCTCATCTTCTAGAGCACTTATTAGATCCTTTCTAGTGTTACATCTCTGACCCTTGCCTCTTTCCTCCTTGAACTTGAAGTCCCAGTTGGAGTAAATGGTAGTGAGATATATTTCATAATATGCTGTAAAGTATATTTCATAGTATGCTGTGTGGTTCCAAAGTTCTTACTCACATGTCAACTATTTGATCCCTACAGTAAACCTGTGAGAAGGGCAGGGTAGGTCCAATCACTGACATTAAGAGGTTGGATGACTTGCCCCAAGTCAAGAGGTCAGTAAATAGTAGAGCTGGTGATGGAGCTTAGGTCTGGAGATTTCAGTTTTATTCTTTCTGTAATGCACTCCGTTTCTAGGAAAAGGAAGTCAGACCAGTGGGATATTTAGGTTTCAGAAGTAAAGATCTCTGGATGAAATGCTTGGTTTTTCCTCCCTCTCTCTATGCTCTGGGAGCTTTACTCAGACACCAGAATAGACCTTTCCTCTGCTTTCAAGCAGTATGTGGACAGCCAGTGATTGATAGACTACAGTTTGAGAAGTGGAGATCTGTATATTAAAGTATATGTAAGTGTGTTTTCATTCCGTCCCCCTCCCTTTAGGCGTTTTTGACTTTGATGGTTCGAGGTCAGATGGGAAAAGCCTGCTTGTGGACCAAAGCTCTTGGGGTCAGGATACAACAGACAACTTACTTACAAGGTAATGCACTCTCCCTTCATTTGTGCCTCTTAGGGCCACAGTTTTCCTTATTGTAGAACTGAGACCGTTACTGTGCATGATGTAAGTTGGCCCAGGGTGGCTGGCTTAGGAGATGTTGGACACTTCCTGAGCATTTACTGTGTATGCCCTGCTCTGCCTTTTCACCTGAATTATCTTATTTTAACCTAAGACATTGGTTCTATTATCTTCTCTGTTTTACAGCTACAGAAACAGGTGAAGAAGGGACTTTATAGAATTTACCCTAGATCCAGACCTAGCAAGTAGCCTATTTAGGGTTTGAAGCTGGCAGTCTAACCCTACCTTAGAAATGTAGAAGATGAGAAACATTTTTATTTCTCCCAACCAATCTTTTAGGAGTTTCTGGACTCTGAAGATACTTTTTTCCGTTTTTATGTTCCCTTTTCTTTTTTTCTGATGTGCTATTATATTTAGCCTGTACACCAGTGCCCCCTACTGATCATAGCTGGAATCATCTGGTCAAGATAGATTAAAAACTTGCTTATTTGTGTTAATATTTTAATTATGCACTGAAGCAGCAATGAATAATCCCTGAACTTTATTTATTTTTGTTTAAGTTTTACTTATTTATTTTTAAGTAATCTCTATACCCAACGTTCGTCTTGAGCTCATGACTCCAAGATCAAGAGTGGTACACTCCACCGACTGAACCAGCCAGGCGCCCTGGAATCTCTGAACGTTAAATGATAGCTAGATCTGTCATTCTCAGCTCACTTTTAATTAGTATGTATTTGATATAATACCAGATATTTATGTGGTATTTATTTAGTGTCAGAAGTTATGGGTGCTTTGTATATCTTAATTCATTAAGTAATCATCAACAAAAATTTCTGTGCAGTTATTAGGATTATGTTAGCTGAATGTGTCAAATTTAAAATTTTACTTAACTTAAAAATTTTTTTGATGTTTGTTTTTGAGGGAGGGAGGGAGAGAAAGAGAGAGAGAGAGAGCGAGCGAGCACAAGTGGGGAAGGGACAGAGAGAAAGAGGGAGACACAGAATCTGAAGCAGGCTCCGAGGTCTGTGCTGACAACTTGGAGCCTGACATGGGGCTTAAACTCATAAACCGTGAGATCATGATCTGAGCTGAAGTTGGATGCTTAGCTCATCCACTTCTGGGTGGAAGAAGGCCACCCAGGTGCCCCTATTTTGCTTAACTTTAAATGTTGGCATTTGAATAATTTTTAGTATGACTGTTAAAACTGCACAAATAAAAAGGAAATACAGATTTTCTTGTTCTTTTATTTTTGATTATTCTTGTGAAATAGAGATACAGCAGAACTGTCAAGTCAAAGGATCTGGATAGTTTTATAGTCTCGTTACATGAAGCATTAGAGTCTATAAAGAGCATTGTCAAATCTGGGTTGTAATCCATACTCTGTGGCCATCTAACTGGATGGACCATTGATGATGCTAGGTCTCATTTGTCTTATTTGAAAAAGAAAGGGATTAAATCAGAATGTCTTCAAGGCTCCCCACCCCGATCTGAGATCTCTATCAGAAAATCTCGGGACCGGTGTGCTATACAGTCAACAACATATAAGTTTATTTAATTGCACATAGAAATAGTGTTGTCTTTGACTTTGGCCTGTTTTAACTTTGGAAACTTGTAACTTTATGTTCACATATTTTGTCATGGGGAGACTCATCAGAATATGGTAAATTTCTGTTTGTTTGTTTTTCTAGACAGAATAAATCCAAGTCTGACATCAGTGACATGGTTCGTGCCTCCACTATCACAGTATCAGACAAGGCTCATATTTTATCAATTCAGAAGTTCGGGCTGCGAGATACAATAGTGAAATCACATCTAGTGCAGAAAGAAGAGGATTATACCTATATCCAGAACTTCAGGTAGCTAACGGGGTGGACTGTTTTCAAAGCAAGATGATCTCTCAGCTGTCTGAAATGTAAGCACTTCCCCCACCTCCATACCCTGGATTTGGAAGCAAATCCTTCTATAGAGTCCCGTCATTTTCGAAATGATCATTTCCTTTCACTCTTCATTGGTAGGCATTTATTCTTGTGCCTTTTCTGGCTGGGCAGGTGGTAGTGTGGTAGAGCGGCAGTGACACAACTTGCAAAAAGTTATAGCAATATTTGAAGAGATATAAGGGCCAGAAGACGGAATGATATTCTGAAATTTGCATATCTCTTGGTCATTCCTAGCCTTTGAGGAAAGTCATTTATTTTTTTATTTTAGAGAGAGAGAAAGAGAGAGAGCACATGTGCATGAAGAAAGTCCTTTATTTATATGTTTGTTTATTTTTGAGAGAGAGAGAGCACATGTTCGAGGGAGGGGCAGAGAGAGAGAAGGAGACAGAGGGTCCGAAGCAGGCTCTGTGCTAAGAGTGGAAAGCCCCATGTGGGGCTCGAAATCACAAAGCACAAGATCATGACCTGAGCTGAAGTCAGACACTTAACTGACTGAGCCAGCCAGGTGCCCCTGAAGAAGTCCTTTAAATTGAAGTTAGTGAATTGAAGTTAATGTTTGGTAATCTTTTTAGACGGGATTACTGGAAGTGAACTGAATAGAGGTTGCAGATTCTGCCAGATCTTTTTAAATCCGTGCACTAGGACTATACCACAAGGTAATATCGCTGCCAGGTATATAAAGAGTCACTTGTGAACACTGCTGTTGCTCTCCTTCTGAAAGTAACAAGGTTCTTCTTTTTTTTTTCCCCCCCCCAGTTCCCTAGCATACACAAGGTGAAGAATCATTTTGTGGATTATGGCTCTCTAACGTGTTTTAAAGCTAAACAGGAATGTTCAGAGTAGGCCCATCCTGTTTGAAGTCCTCATGAAAGCACCAAACACCATGGCAGACTGCAAGTCACCGTTTGGTGCCACAGTCTTTGGTCTAGGTTAGGTGTGACGTTTCTTGCCTTAGAATTCTACTCCAAAGAGACTGAAACTCGGCAAAGTCAGCATAGGATGCTTTCTCCTGTCACCTTCATAGTTCCCCAAGTGATTCATCGGTTTTCTTTGTTGACAGGTTTTTTGTGGGAACATACAATGTGAATGGCCAGTCCCCCAAAGAATGCCTCCAGCCCTGGCTAAGCCATGGCATTGAGGCCCCAGATGTGTACTGTGTAGGGTGAGTGCCTCTCTTCTTGGTCGTCTCTGTGTCTCGAGAAAGTACGACTGGGGTTGAAGGGACAGGGACCTGAATGTATAACTGCATTTTTGCAGCAGGTGAAAAATGAGCATGTGCTTAATAACAGCTGCTTCTCTGTTTGATGTTCTTCCTCGTGGTAAACAAATTTCTGGCACCATTAAAGTGATGTGCTTGGCGTTTAAATGCTATTATTATTTTTAAAAAGTTTTATTTACTTTTTTTTTTAAGAACATTTTTTAAATGTTTTTATTTATTTCTAGGAGAGAGAGAGAGACAGCGTGAGCAGGGGAGGGTCAGAGAGAGAGGGAGTCACAGATTGAAACAGGCTCCAGGCTCTGAGCTGGCAGTCAGCACAGAGCGCGATGCGGGGCTCGAACTCACGAACCACGAGATCATGACCTAAGCGAAAGTCGGACGCTTAACCGACTAAGCCACCCAGGCGCCCCTTTATTTACTTTTTAAATAAAAGTTCTTAATAGTTTTTATTTATTTTTGAAACAGAGAGACAGAGCATGAGCGGGGGAGGGGCAGAGAGAGAGGGAGACACAGAATCTGAAGCAGGGTCCAGGCTCTGAGCTATTAGCACAGAGCCCAATGCGGGGCTCAAACTCACAAACCATGAGATCATGACCTGAGCTGAATTTAGACGCTTAACCAACTGAGCCACCCAGGCGCCCCAAAATGCTATTATTTAATTGTTAGGGTAACTCTCCTATTAAAATCACTACACCTTGAACTGACTTTCATCATTTAGACATTCAACACTTTGGGGTGCCTAGGTGGCTCAGTCGGTTAAACGTCTGACTTTAGCTCAGGTCATGATCTCACAGTTCGTGGGTTCGAGCCCTGCGTCGGGCTCTGTGCTGACAGCTAGTTCAGAGCCTGGAGCCTGTCTTTGGAGTCTGTGTCTCCCTCTCTCTCTGACCCTCCCCTGCTCATGCTATCTCTATCTCTCTCTCAAAAATAAATAAAATGTTAAAAAATAGCACTTTGTTGGTCATAAAGCAAAGATATCTTTTGGCAAGGAAGGAAGGGTAGCTTTTAAAAAGCCCCATCAGTCTTTTTTTTCCCCCCTCCATTTTTCTATTTTCTTACCACTGCCCTGGGCACTATGGATAGGTTGGGGCAGCAAAGAAGCCTGTATGTAAACTGGGAAGGGCCTAGAATTTGGAATTTATATAGACCTAGGTGTGGCCCTCAGTTTGCCATTTGGTGGTTGTGTGAACTAGTGGGCTCGGGTGTGAAATGGAGATGCTTCCAGCTGCTTCACCGGCTGGTTATGGAGAGAAAATGGCTGAAAGTACTGTTGGTTCCTTAGCATTTAGTCCCTTGGCTCCAAGTGTTCATTTTTCTCCCCTCTTGAGGGCCCTGCGGTTTAGCTGGAGAGCTAGGACACACGCATCTACACCAACCTGAGGAGATGTTGTTTCGCCCGTGACCTTTCTCTGTCTGACTACTTGCTGCTTATAACAGGTTCCAGGAGCTTGACCTGAGTAAGGAAGCCTTTTTCTTCCACGATACCCCGAAGGAAGAAGAGTGGTTTAAAGCTGTATCAGAAGGTCTTCATCCAGGAGCCAAGTACGCAAAGGTAAGAGGGGGTCAGTGACCTTTCATTTTATGTTGCCATGCAGGGAAATTCTAAGACCGTTCTTGACTTTTCCTGTGAAGTAAAAGTCCTGGCTTATCATAAGCCAGTCCTGATTATTTCAGTTCCAAGTCCTCCGGAAGAGGCGCTTTGGGTAGGAATGACGCAGGTCTTGGCCCCGGGAGGCTGTCCACGGTATCACATAGCATGTTCAGTGAGCTGAAAGGTGATTATCCCGTGTCCTGTTCTGAAAAAGGAGACATGTTGGCCTCCGGAGCCAGCTTCGAGACTGCTTTTCCTCTGGGACATTAATTTCCGTTTTCAACGCTGTTTCATGCTGTGACCTGAGTGTTTGGCTCTATTGTCCAGGTGAAGCTCATCCGACTGGTTGGGATTATGCTGCTGTTGTATGTCAAGCAGGAACATGCGGCGCACATCTCTGAGGTGGAAGCGGAAACCGTGGGGACAGGAATCATGGGGAGGATGGTGAGGTTTCGCTTGCTATGCTCGGCACACCAGTGGCCTTGACCCCTAGGGTTTTGACACTGCCTCTCCTGCTACCGTGACTGCACGCACGCCGGTGCCTGTTTGGCAGGATGAACGGGGCGCTCAAGCACGGCTGGATGCAGCGGGCTACTCAGAAGTCGGATTTTAGCGAACTGCTGGCTGCCTTGCCCCATTAGCACGTATCCCTGTGTCCACTCCACACTAGAGCCTTTAGCTGGTCTGCCCACTTCACCCATGAAATCTGTTACAGAGACTCTGTTGGGAAACCAAGATAAAGAACACTGGGGGCGCCTGGGCGACTCAGTCAGTTAAACGCCCAACTCTTGGTTTCAGCTCAGGTCATGATCTTAACGGTTCATTGGGTCAGACCTCTCGAGAGAGAGATTCTCTCTGTCTCTCTCTCAAAAAAAGAGAATGCCGATAACAGGTTTGCAGTTTCCTTGTCTTGAGGCTCCTACAGTCCCAGCTTTAGGCTCTGCCGCAAGAGCTTGGCTTCCTGCGGAGAAGGGCAAGCGTGGGGTTTGCCTGTGACTTTGTGAAAAGTGGACTCCGCTTCGCCACCGACTGCCTGGTCACTCTAGCCAGTGACTCTTGGGTTCGTCTTCTTACCTGTCAAAATACAGACAGTAACACTGCTACATTTCCCTGTCAGGGTTATTCTGAAGAGGACTGATTTTGAACGTGTGCAGGTGGGAGTGACTGACCCGATGAGGTTGTGACTCGGACTCTGTGGGGCTCTTTCTCGTAGGGTAACAAAGGAGGAGTGGCCATCAGGTTCCAGCTCCACAACACCAGCATCTGTGTCGTGAACTCTCACCTGGCGGCGCACACGGAGGAGTGTGAGCGGAGGAACCAGGACTATAAAGACATCTGTTCTCGAATGCAGTTCTGTCAGGCTGACCCAGGCCTCCCCCCTCTCACCATCAGCAAGCACGAGTGAGTCTGGGCGTGGAACCCAAGCAGTTCACCGCTCCTGCTGTGCAGAGCCGGGGCCCCCCTGTTTCATCGGGAGTGAGAGGGGAGGCCTCCCACAGCCCGAGCGGGAGCTCCAGCCAGCACTCGCTTACAAGCGGTTTAAGTCCCCTGAGGTGTTCAGTTTCCCAGCTCCCCATCTGGCAGACCTCCGAAACCTTTGTCCTGCGTCATTGGTCCCTAGAAAGTGTAGATTTATTATAATGCAGGTCTGCCTCAATAAACATCATGCGGGAAGCAACCAAAGAGCAAGCTCCTCAAGCCCAGGTTTTAGAAGCATGTTTTAAGATTCTATCTGTCTGTCCTTTCCAGAAGCGTATGTGATGGAGACCAGACCGCGGTAGTCCGCCTTCCCTTAGTCTTGAACCTCTTGATTCAGCATTACAAAGTTGTAGTCACAGCTGCTTGGACAATCTCGTGCTGATCTTTGTTCCCTTTATCTCTAAAACTTCCTGTATGTCCGAATTCGAGGCATATTAGGATCCCGGGCTTTACAGTAACACTTGAAGCTTGTGCCACTTCTTTTAGAAAAAGGAAGAAGCCACTGGGGGCACGATGTCTGCCAGGAAGCACCCCGATTCAAGCCTCTCATCCCGCCTGCTGTGGTGGTGGCACTGTCTTGAGCTCACTGGCCTTCTGGAAGCTGACAGGATGGCTTTTCTTCTCCGGGGACCCCAGCAGGGAGTGTGTCTTCCATTCTGCCGATCCTCCAGCACCCTAGTTGGGGAGGTGGCAGCTTGCATGTCAGTCTGTCTGCCGTGAGCCTGTGGATGCATTCATTGTGGTGTGTGTCTGCTGCTCTGCGCTCTCCAGTTCCTGGCTGCTGGCTTCAGATAGAGCAGTAGCGGACTTGATGGGATGTGCACGGTCATCGGGAATGCTCGGCTAGCCTTCTCCCAAAGCAGCGGGTGGAATAAAACACCTGTCACGCTTTGCACAAAGAGCCAACCGAAGATAGTGGGGGTTAAACTCAGACTCCCCCGTGAAGGTTGAGCTTTGTTTCAGAGGAACTCAGCTCTAGAAACAAAGGCGGAGAGTGTGTCTTGTGGACTGTGATGTGCACAGAGGCGACCCGATGGCATCATCTGGTTTGGGGTCCCTGAGCAGTTTATGTGCCACCCAATATTTGATCTTTGGCGCGTCTTCCCAGGAATGAGGTGAATGGTGGTCTTGCTTTTAGACCTGATTAGACTGTCTTTTCAATTATATGAGAGTAAAGTAGTCCAGGACAACTCAAGACCATTGCTCATGAATCTGGAGCAAGGCCCCGGAGCCAGCAGCACGTTAGCCGTGGCGTGAAATGGAGTGGCAAGGAAAAGATTTCCCCAACAGCTGAGTCCCTCCCTTCCCAGCTCCCAAGAAGCCGAGCCTCAGGGGCCTTCTGTCAGAAGCACACTGGCGAGGATGGAGGAAGTCCCGCCTAAGCCATGACCTTGTGCTCTGTCCTCACAGTGTGGTCTTGTGGCTGGGGGACCTCAACTACAGGATAGAAGAGCTGGATGTGGAAACAGTGAAAAAGCTCATCGAAGAGAAGGCCTTCAAAAAGCTGTACGCGCATGATCAGGTACACACGGCCCCCCACCCTCCTAGGCGGCTGTCCCGCCGCTGTGAGGGCACGAGAAGGCCTGGCTTCCCAACCCTCGGCCTCTTCTTCCTCCGCTGGGCAGGCTTCCCTGAGGAGCTGATGGCCAGTCATTTCTCTTCCCATCCACGTTCCCTCGTCCATGGCTGCCTCCCCATCAGCTCTTCCCTCGAGGCGCCTCATGCCCCTTGGGGGCAGGAGTGTGTATGTTCTCAGCCTCTCTCCCCCACTCCCCCTTTCCCTGGTGCTTGCTTGTTCAGGCATTTGTTCAAGAGGGGGCTAAAAGGGTGCCAAGCTTCTCATAGGGATCCTTGGCATGTTTAAGATGATTTGTTAAATTCTTTTCCGAGTGAGCCCCCCCTGCCCCCTCCTGATCCTCAACCAGGCTTGTCCAGTGTACACGATAGCTCTTTCTCCAGAGCAGCTTTCTTCACCCCCGCCAGGAGCCGGTTCTGGAACCTGCTATTCTCCACCGTGGTTTGGGTCAGCATTTCTTGCTCAGAGCCTGAGCCATCTCACGGGACAAGAGACATGTGTGTCTCACTGGCTTCCTTGAGGCCACTTGTCCCTGTAGGTTTCAGAACCACTCAGGTGCTTGTTCAGAAGGTTCAAGTCCCTTTTCTTTTTAGTCTGTAGCCACGTTCTTATTGTCACCAGTCTCAGTCTTTCTGTGAACCTTTTTGTCCCCTTGTTCACATCAGTCAGAGGGGGAAAAAAATCTCAATTTTGTTGTGTCTTTTATGGAATCATCTCCTCTTCAGCCATTTTTCTCTCCAGTTCCTTTCCTTTCCTTATATATTTTTTTCTTTTATTCTTATTTCGGCATTAAGCCAGTCTGCTCTATACCTGTTTATTGCATCTGTATTCTGGAGTGAGGCATTCTGGTTTCCCGGATGGTGTCATACTCCCCTCCTTTTGCCTTCTTTTCTGGTCTTTCATCAAGTAACAGTACCTATTTGGTGTATTCTCTGCTTTCCAGATGGTTTTAAGGTCTATACATACTGATTTAAGACTCAGTCTTACATTACTGTCTACATTTTTATTATTTCTGTGGACTTTTCTGTAATAGTTTTTTTTTTTTTAGGCATTCCTATTTTGGGGGAATTTGGCAACTATAGTCCCCTGAATAGTTGACCCCCTGTGTCCAGTGCTAGCTGACAGTTCTTCACCAGCGCACGCCAGGCCAGGCTTGGGCCCCTGGGGAGGAGACAGGAGCACCTGTGATTGTTCATTTCGCTGAGAGAGTGCTCTGGAAGGAGCGCCTAAAATGAGCGCAGCCGGAGGAATGCTGGCTATTCCCAGGATGCACCAGGCACTATTCTAAGCTGACAGTTCTTTCCAAGAGTGCCGGCAGGCAGACTCTATTACCGATCCAGAATTCGCAGGTGGGGAAACCAAGGCACAGAACTTTCCCCAATTCACATAACTCCATACCAATCCACATTTGGTAAACTGCTTTGGAGAACCGTTTAAATTTAAATTTAATTCCTACTTGTTTTGGTATACTTCTATCGCTTTCTACATACATGAAAGTTCCCTTTGCCTTTTGGATTGTATCTTTCCAGACCCTTTTCCATGTAGTTCTCTTTCCGTGTACAGCGGGAACAACTGTGTTATGCAGACGAAATGTCTGATACTTGGAAGGAAAAGCTCTATGTCTGTTGGTACCTGACCCTCTTAGGGACAGCTCAGCAAGATGGTACTCAGGCCCCTTCAATGCAGTTACACTATTAGAAAAGAGCCTTCAAAACTGTACAGCAGGCAAAAGAATGGTCAGTTTGCTCCCCTTCCTAGGATTTCGTTCTCAGAATCTTACAGAATAACTTTCTCATGGGCCTTTCCCTTTGGGTTAGGGCTGACTTCCAGATTAAAGCCCTTTCCTCTGCTAATTCAAGGTTTCACTTTTTTATTTTGAGGGTTTTTTTTTGTTTGTTTTGTTGTTGTTGTTGTTTTTTCCCCTTGCCCCCCTTTTTACAGCTGAAAACTCAGGTCACTGCCAAGGCAGTCTTTGAAGGCTTCATTGAAGGCGAGCTCACATTCCAGCCCACGTATAAGTATGATACTGGCTCCGACGACTGGGACACCAGGTAGGTGGGGGTAGAGGGGCGCAAATGGAAATCCAGAAATTTCGGGAAGCCCTTGCCCCTGTGGACCTAGAGAAGGAGATAGGAGTCCTATGACTTCTCTGCATTTTATGCTCTGGTTAAACATTTTCCCTTAGTATCTGCTCATCTAGCAGCCCTGCCTTCCCACATGTTTTCTTTTAGACAGTCTTAGGCTTTGTTCCACAATACTTTACTTTTCAGTTATGCTTAGGGTGAGAGGATGATTCTAAGCAGCTTAGCTTGCACTTGTCACTACATAGGAGTTTATCCTTTTTCTTAGTGCTTATGGCATGCCTCACATTATGTCATACACTTCTGTGACCTCATTTAATTTTCCCAACAGCCAGGGGAGGTAGGTGTGATTTATTATCCTCAATTCTTAGATTGGGGAATGGAGGCATACACAAATCCAAGAGCCTCTCAAGGGGCACCTGGAGCATGCAACTCTTCATCTTGAGGTTGTGAGTTCAAGCCCCACGGTGGGTGTAGAGATTACTTAAAAATAAAAACCTTAAAAAAAAAAAAGAGATCAGAAATAAAGAGACTCCCAAATGGGCAAGTGTAGCGCCAGGATTCTAACCTAGGTGGAAGGAATTCAGAGCCAGTTTAAACCACCGTCTTTTAAGGACCACAGAGTACCTACTTCCAGATTGCCTTTTTCATCTCGTCCCCATAGGAGGGTAAAGAGCAGAGAATCATTCTGCACTGTGTTTGGCTTGGAGCCCTCGCAGCTGTTTTGGGTGACACCCACAGGGTACATACTATCCTCGGATGGGCCCGAAGCGCTGCGCCTTCTCGGATCCCCAAGCCTGCATGCACATGCATGTGAAGGCCCTGTCCTGTCTCCCCAGCCGAGCCAGGGTGCCGGCCAGGCGCTGGGCACTGATGTGCCTGTGTGGGCCCCCAGCGCAGCCTTTGCATTTCAGTGAGAAGTGTCGTGCTCCCGCCTGGTGTGACCGCGTCCTCTGGAAAGGGAAGAACATCACTCAGCTGAGTTACCAGAGTCACATGGCCCTGAAGACCAGTGACCACAAGCCTGTCAGCTCAGTGTTTGACATTGGGGTAGGTGGGCAGCTGACCCCCGTTGTAATCACTCTGTAGGGAACTGGTTCTCATCACTGCTTTTGTCGTTTTGGTCTCCTCCTCCCCACCTGAGTGTGTAAAAGCTTTTAAATGTTTTTAGGGGCGCCTGGCTGGCTCAGCCTGTAGAGCACGTGACTCGATTTTGGGGCTGTGAGTTCGAACCCTATGCTGGGTGTAGAGAATACTTAAAAATTAAAAAAAAAATTGAAAACAGTGTTTTAATTTAAATCCAATTCATAATTATTTTGGTAATTTCTCCTATGTATTTCTCCATACATGGACGTTCCTCTTTGTTTTTTTCTTTTTAATGGACTGTGTCTTTCTAGGCCTTTTTCTATGCATTTACAAATGTGTCAGTATTCTATGTACAACATAGAGGATGTTTTTTCTTTTTGTAAAAGAGATCACCTTATGCGTATTGTCCTGAGAGAACATTTTTTTCCCTACTGACTATGTCTTAGATTTTTCTATGTCTCTAAAGGTAGATCTTCCTCCTCCTCCCACTTCTGCTGACCCTGTAGGAGCTTATTTCCCACATCCTGGCTAATACTGAATTTTATCAGTCTGAAATTTCTGCCAACCCAATGGGCCAAAAGAAGAAGATACGTCATTATTATAGATTACATTTCCTTGATTGCCAGTGAGATTGAACATCTCTTTATTATCTCTTCCGTGACTTCTGTTTCTTCATTTTACCAATTTTTGAGGGTTTAGGTAGAGGCATATCAGAATCCGTGAGCGTGTGGGTGGCTTGAAAAAAGCCTAACAGATATCATAAAGTTTTATTATTGGAAAGTGACAAAAATTGTGTTCATAATTCACTATTTGGAAGGGAAAGCCTGGCAAAATCTTAGCTGCTGGAGCACAGGTTACAAAAGCTTCAGAAATGCCACGTTAAATCAGACCCTAGAGAAGTTTCTCGCTGCAGGCCTGTTGACAGCAACAAAGCATCTTTCTGCCCCAGGCCTACGACCTGGCAGGGCTCCCATCCAAGCTTACGCTCCAGCGTCTTCTCTCTGCTAATCAGGAAGCGGTTGGCTTTACCACAACTTCAGCCTCTGAAGGACCCTTCTGAGACTATTGTTAATTGGATTCTTTGTTGATTAATTAAATCTATTTAGTCCTCACTTTCTGTGCGGCTCTCAACTGCTCTTTCCCAATATTGTGTGTGTCTTCTTTACTGAAAAGGAGGAAATGGGCAGAAGGCAACTCGGGCTCTGATGTCTCCCTCTCAGGTGAAGGTGGTCAACGAAGAACGTTACCGCAAGACTCTGGAGGAGATTGTGCGTTCCCTGGATAAGATGGAAAATGCCAACATTCCTTCTGTGTCCCTTTCCAAGCGAGAGGTAGGAAGGGCATGTTCTATTCATAGAACTTAAGTCTCACCTGCAAGGGCTCGGAATTCTAGGAGGCACCTATCCGACCACTGGGCTCCAGTCTTCTTGGCTGATGGGCTGCCGCTAGTGAAAGCGAGGCTGCTGATGTTGGTTGAGAGGAGGGGTTGGTTTAGATGATGTTCATCTCCTGATCGTCTACATCAGAAGCCTTTCACCTTTGTGGCTCATATGTTTCACCCATACATGGGCCATTCATGAACTAAACGATGACATAGATGAGCCAAAAGGTGTTGTGTTTGATTTTAGTGTAACTGGGTAGGTATTCTCGCAGGGGGATTTTCTTCCTCCTGATATTTTGCTCTGACTGAGATTAAATTGAGTCTGAATTGCTTGGGTACACACGTGTTGGTGGGAGGCAAGGCAGTGTAGAAAAGGGATGGGCAGTGGAGGAAGTCAAGTTAGGGCTGAAGGTTTTTCATGGAAGAGCTACAGCCTAGATCATTTGGAATGGACAATACCAAGAAGCCAACCAAATGGCGATTTAGGGTGAGGGTATTTTTTTTTTTTTTAATGTTTTATTTATTTCTAGGAGACAAAGAGAGAGACAGCGTGAGCAGGGGAGGGTCAGAGAGAGAGGGAGTCACAGACTGAAACAGGCTCCAGGCTCTGAGCTGGCAGTCAGCACAGAGCCCGACGCGGGGCTCGAACCCACAAACCGCGAGATCATGACCTGAGCGGTGGTCGGACGCTTAACCGACTAAGCCACCCAGGCGCCCCAGGGTGAGGGTATTTTTAATGCCCTAGATGTCCAACTACTTGGAAAGATGTGCTTAGTCTTCACGTTTGGGGGTGTACTTTGTAAAGGGTATTTTGGAAATGGTCTTCGGATATAGAAGATTTGAACTTTGATTCCTTTAGGAAATCTATTTATAAAGCAACACGAAGTTCTTGCGTTCCTGGGTAAAACATCCAACTGGCCTTTAGTGGAGCTGTGGCCTCCCTGGTAGATGCCTAAAGCAGAAATGTGATTCAAAAGAGGCAGTCCTTCATTTTCTTTCAGAAAGGGCAAAGGTTGCCTGGTTGGGGTGGCTGGGCAGGTTGCTGAGAAGAGGACAGTGGCCTGATGGGTCCTGGTCTTGCCCCCAGTTCTGTTTTCAGAATGTGAAGTACATGCAGTTGCAAGTACAGTCCTTTACAATTCATAATGGACAAGTGCCCTGTCAGTTTGAGTTCATTAACAAGCCTGACGAAGAGTCCTACTGCAAGCAGTGGCTGAATGCCAACCCCAGCAGAGGCTTCCTCCTGCCAGGTGAGGCCTCCGTTCCCAGCTTCCCGGTTTCTGGTTTGGGGAACACTCTACCCTGCCTGCCTGTTTTCCTAAAATAAGCTTTTTTGTTCCTGAGTGTTTTGTTGTCTGATTGAAACTTCTACAAGCCCTGTGGATGTGAACCATCCATGAATAAGATAGGAAAACAGTCAAGGGCAGGAGTTCAGCTTGAAAACCTTTCTCAGCCATCTGTGTGTTCCATAATTTCACAGAAAGAGAAGACAGAAGACCTCTGGGAAGCAGGTGCTGTTGTCGAAGGACCCATTTTCACTGTCTGCCTCACTGTAATCAGCTCCCAGCGTCTGCTCTTGTAGGGAAAGATAATGGGGTGGTAATCCAGAAATTATATTTGCCCCTGGAATGTACCATTCATGTCTTTCCCCTGACTGCTCCTTTGCACTCTGTGTCGTGCTGTGTGGCAGAGGGATTGAGCCTGTTTTGTGGACAGTTCGCAGGCTGATATTCGCATTATATTTTCTGCTGGATCGAGTGTCTTCTTCTGACCTGGCCCAGGGCAAGTGCCTTGATCCATGCCTTCAATTGTATTAATAATCCTAACTTGAGCTGTGCTCCTTGAATTTCATAGCAGTGGCCTCTTGCACATGTTTTTGTTTGTTTTCGTATTCCCACTTGACCTATAAACTCCTTGTTCATGTGTCCTCTGAGTGCTGAGCACATACATACTTGTTGGTTGGCTGATTTGTCTTATTTCCTTTCCCAGCCCCTTGCGCCTGGTCCTTGCCCCCTCTGTCCCCTTTCCTCTTGGCCCTTCACCAGCCAACATTACTTTTGATGTTATTCTTCAGATTCCGCCATTGAGATCGAACTGGAGCTATTTGTAAATAAGACCACGGCTACAAAGCTCAACTCAGGTGAAGACAAAATTGAAGACATTCTGGTTTTGCACTTGGACAGGGGAAAGGATTATTTTTTGTCCGTGTCTGGGAACTACATGCCCAGCTGTTTTGGATCTCCCATTCATACGCTGTGCTACATGAGGGAGCCTATCTCGGACCTGCCGCTTCAAACTATTAGAGAGCTGGTGAGTTACATGCCACAGGGAACTATCTAGAACTGTAGCAGCTGAGCCAGTCAAACAAGATAATCTCTGTCTTCATACATAATTCATTAGAGAAACTCAGCCATGGATACCAAGATGTGAAGCTTCCCTGGCCTCTGATTTTATTCCTGTTTTTGTTTCAATCATCACTTGGTCATTCTTCATCGGGAGCTAAATTTTCTGAGACACAGAAGGCTCCTCTGGAGAGAATTCGAGGACAAGGGGACCAATTTAGAGCAGATTTATGGTGATATGCATTTCCCCCATTCCAGTGCATTTTTATGATTTAGGGACTCTTGATTTCTATCCTCTTCATTATATAAGGTGAAAACAGAGGCCCAGTAAGGAGAGTGATAGGTCACAGGTCACATGGTGAGTGAACAGTGGACCTGTCCCCTGCATTTAGGTTTTTGGACTCTCAAGTCTGTGCCCTTATCCTCCCCGACCACATTCTCACCCTGGTTCTGATGGTGAAATGCTGCTGGCAGAATGTGTTTTTCAGAAGACAATGTACATTTCACCTGATTCATTGAAACTGCTTGCCACAACCCATTCCTCACTCTCAAAAGTCACCTTTGTACCTTGATTCTCCCCCCTGACTTCATTTGCCTGTGGAGTGTTTGCTTAGGGGATTGAAAGGCTTCCCTTCCTCCATGGGTTCGCTGCCCCCATTGTCAGGTATTCTCCTAGAGCTAGCCTTCACACATCCCATTGGTGGGCCTTTGGACTCTGCTTTTTATTTCTTTTCAGACTCTGATGCCACTACAGACTGAGGATGATGGGATCCAGTTGGAGAACCCCATGGGGATCCCCAAAGAGCTCTGGATGATGGTTGATTACCTGTACCAAAATGCTGTCCAGCAGGTACGTGGGGGTTAAGCAGTCAGACCTGACTGAGGCCAGGCTGCCTTGGGAAAGAGCATTAGCTCCAAAAACTCCTGACGTAAGAAGGTTTTACCCCAAAGAACCTGTGGAAAGCTGTTCTTCCTCTAGGGTGTGAACGGGGGATAAATTAATGTTTCACACCCCCATGAGACCTTGCTGTTACATACAGCACTTGATTACCCTCAAGGGAAGCAGCCTTGCCTAGGATGGCCTTCGAGGCACAGCCTGTTTCCCCGACCTGGTCTCTGGGGTCCTCCAAGTAGAAAACCATCTGGATTCTTCTTAGGATGTCAGCCTGCCATCCTTATGAGGAAGGCTTGCCAGTTTCTAGGAATGGGAGGGGGGCTAACTTGATGAGCCAAACTGAGGTAGGAGACCAGATAGAGCCCCCAGGCTTTGAGTCAGGAGGCCTGATTTCCAGAGTGATTGGGCTGCATGAAATCAGATTGGTCAGTTTCACAGAGTCCTTCATATAGGGAGGAGACTAATACAAACTAGAGTCTATCACAGCGCTACCCCTTGGGAACAACATACATTCTTAGGGCTTTCTCTTCTCACTTCTCCCCGCTCCTTACATTTATTCTTACAGTGTACCAAACACTATTCTAAGTGTTTCACAGCATTGCTTCACTTAGTTCTCGCAGTGGCTCTTAGGTGAAGAACCAGAGGTCCAGGAGGCTAAGTAACTTGGTCAAGATCCTAAAGCTGATAAATGAGTAGGATTGGGATTTGAACTCAGGGAATCTCTCTCTAGTAGTCACCTTCTTGAGCAGGGGCCATGCTAATCTTGTGTGTATCATTCCAGTTTTGGAGTATGTGCTGCCCAAGTGAGCACAGAAGTCACATTCTTTTTTATTGTTTATTTATTTTTGAGAGAGAGACAGAGAGAAACACTGTGAACACGGCAGGGAGAGAGGGACAAGAGAGGGGGACAGAGGATCCAAGGCCGACTTTGCACTGACAGCAGAGAGCCCAGCAGAGAGCCTAGTGCAGGGCTTGAACTCATAAACTGTGAGATCATGAGCTGAGCCCAAGTCAGACACTTAACCGACTGAGCCACTCAGGTACCCCCAGAAACCACATGCTTAAGTATTGTGCTAATCTACCTTCTCTGTAGAGCTCCATTCAAGTGTAACTTTTGAGCAATACGTAGAATATTATCATTCAGTTATATGGTGTTAAGTCATTTAATAAAATAAGTATAAGGCATGCTAGGACTCGTGGAAATACCTTTATTGACATAATCTTGTTTTCACAAGGTAGGGAGGTGCCTTTTTAACCTTCTCCATCTTATAAATGATATATTTTCTTCACGTTTTTCTTTTTCTGGTTAATCCCTCTATAACACTGCAGGAAACATAGCTACATCTTTAAGTTTTCCTCTATCACTGTGTGTAGAATGCCATACTTGTAGTGTTGTTGTTCTTTTTTTTAATGTTTATTTTGAGGGAGAGAGAAAGAGCATGAGCAGGCGAGGATCAGAGAGAGGAGAGAGAATCCCAAGGAGGCTCTGTGCTGTCAGAGCAGAGCCCAACGTGGGGCTCGATCTCATGAATTGTGAGATCATGACATGGGCCAAAATCAAGGGCCGGACACTTAACCACCTGAGCCACCCAGGTGCCCCCTATAGTTTTATAATAGACATTTTATCACTTTAAAGACCTGTTGCGGGAGCATGCTTGGAAGGGCTGCAAGACGAATTAGCCGCATCAGCCCTAAATTTATCAGCTTCTTTATCAGGGTGACTCAAAGGCCTCACTACACTGTTCGCTCCCTTTTGACACCTTGCTGGTGATCACATTTCTAGATCAGGAAATCATGGCTGATTTTCTGAGAATATAATGATTCGGTGACTTTCTTTCCTTTTGCAGGAAGATCTGTTTCAGCAGCCAGGCCTGCGGTCAGAATTTGAGCATATCAGGGACTGTTTGGACGCTGGAATGATTGAATCCCTCTGTATCCTTCAGACAGTCGTGTGTGCATGTGTGTGTGTCCTTGTGTGACTACGATTAAGAGGTGAGAGAAAAGAAAGAACAGTATCTTAAGGCTCAAAATCAGGTCTTGTGTCCTCAGCTATCATATTTTTCTTACTAAAAGTTTGCATAGAGAAGACGTTACAGCTTTAAGCAACTGAGATAGCAGGAACTCAGGAAGGCCCCGCTAAGCTGAAAGAGAGCTTGGTCCCCTTCACCGCGTCAGGCTGGCACCCCAGCTCTGAGCAGAGAGCCTGGCTGGGCAGGCAGCACTCGAGGGACGCACTCATTCCTGGGCCTTTTCCTAACCACGGTATGGCGTCGCCTGTTCCTTAACGATGGGCCAAAAGCCGCCAACAATCATTCCGTGGCTGAAGCCCTGCTGCTTTTCCTGGAGAGCCTGCCAGAGCCTGTCATCTGCTACAGCACCTACCACAGCTGCTTGGAGTGTTCCGGCAACTACACGGCAAGTAAACAGGTGAGGGGAAGCGTTAAAGCATCAGCGGAAACGTGCTGCAGCCCAGGGCCCCCTGGGGCCCGAGGGAACAGAGTGGGTGCAGTGCCTTAAACGCAGTGTCCTTCTAACTCCGCTCCAGAGCTTTTCTTCCCAAACCTGTTCTTCCTCTCATGTTCCCTTTTCTTTGAATGGCTTTACCCTTAATTCCAGTGACTCAACCCGGAGACCTGAGTCATTTCTGAGTCGTCCTCTGCTCGCCTCCCACATGCCCAGTTCCCTTGATCTGTCACCCGTCGTCTTCCATTCCCGTGCACTTGCCTTGGCTCCAAGCCCTGCATTCAGGCGGTCCCTCCGCTGATTTGTTTGGTACACCGCCCTCAGACCACGTGCTCTAAAGCTATCGTCATGTCACTGTTGGTCAAACACCGCACTTGGCTCTCCATTGCCAGTTAATGATTTTCTTAAGCAAATACTCGAGACTTTTCGTGATCTGGCCTAGTGGTTCACACGTGTTCACAGGCCGTAGCAGAATCATTTAGAAAACCTGCTAATCAAACGGGTTCCAGAGCCTCACCCCACATCCACTGAACCAGAACCTCTTTGGGAATATTTCTTGTATGAGCTTCCCAACTGATAACGATGATGTGCAGAGAGCTGGAGCACTCATTGAATTCTGTCCTGATTGACCGCTCTCGGCTTAGAACCTGTTCAAACAGTGGTGCTCCTGCTAAAATTGACTTCCCAGTGTGTCCTCTCTCCTTATCTCACTGTTTTCCTTCTCTTGCCTTTTTTACGCTTGCCCTAGTCATCACCTCTGTAGGCCTGGTCTTGTCTTCAAGACCCAGCTGAAAATGTCTTCTATTCCCCTGCATCTTCTTCTTTTTTTTTTTTTAAATGTTTTTTTATTTATTTCTAGGAGAGAGAGAGACAGCGTGAGCAGGGGAGGGTCAGAGAGAGAGGGAGTCACAGACTGAAACAGGCTCCAGGCTCTGAGCTGGCAGTCAGCACAGAGCCCGACGCGGGGCCCGAACCCACGAACCGCGAGATCATGACCTAAGCGAAAGTCGGACGCTTAACCGACTAAGCCACCCAGGTGCCCCTCCCCTGCATCTTCTGAGAGCACATAGTTCAAATATTGACCTCTAAATTCACACGGCGCTTGATCCGTGCTTCTCTTTTGACACTTGTGCCAAGTGCTAAGTGATCAGGGCTTTCTTTGCATAGCCTTTCTCCTGTCCTGGGATCATGTGCTCAGTTCCTGGAATATAGCAGATGCCTGACAGACGACTGACTGAAAAGACAAACCCCAATTCTCCTTCTTTCAGGTCATTTCTACCCTCCCCACCTTCCACCAAAATGTCTTCAACTACTTGATGGCGTTTTTGCGAGAACTACTGAAAAAATCGGCAAAAAATCATCTGGATGAGAATATTCTAGGTAAGCAGCCGAGTGTCTGTGGAGAGCATCTCTGCAAACCGAGAGACTCCTTAGCAGAAATGGGCCCGGGGGTGGCCTCCAGACCACTGCCGTGGAACTAAAATCCTCCAGCTCCGGGCACCATGCACCCTCACACAGCTTTTGTTTTCCAAGCAGAAAGTAACGCTTTGGGCCACGCCTCCCAACTCAACAACACAAGAAGTAGTGCTCCTTTTGCTGAATCGTTCCGTTTTCTGTGTTTCTCATGCAGCTAGCATCTTTGGCAGCTTACTGCTTCGAAATCCAGCTGGTCACCAAAAGCCTGACATGGCAGAGAAGAAGAAGGCTCAAGAATTTATTCACCAGTTCCTCTGCGACTCACCCTGAGCCTCTCTGCCTCCTCTCCTGTCTTACTTGAGGCGGCTAATTACCAGCTCCACCTGTTTCAGATGCAGAAGATGTGAGGGTTCTTGGGAGCAAAAGCAGCAGCTGCCTGTTTTCCTGAGCCCAGACTACACCCCCCCCCCCACTGTGGCTGTCACACGCATGCCACTGTGAGTCGTGAAGACCTGGGGACATCCACCACAATAAAACTGACAGTCAGTGTTCAGCTTTAGTTATTTAACACAGATCTCTCGCTCTATTTTTTTAAATTTTAAAGATGTTTAAATAACTGTACTTCCTGTGCTCACTCAGCCTGCCTGCAGGGCATTGTCAGTGCCTTCCCTGTAGCGTGGGCCGAGCTCCCCATAATCAGATGGTTGAACAGACTTTGGGGTCCTGAAGGGAGAATGAATTGGACAGCAAGAATGCAAATGGAATCTGCTGGATAAACAGGCCACCGCCACCCCAGATGCTTCCAGTACTCTGGGCACATATGTATATGTACATACAAAGCCTACCCCCCGCTTCCTAATCAGGTGGGGCTCAGCAACCCTGGGGCTGGCACTCGGCCTCTGAGGGCAATACGGTGGCTCGAAAATGAAAGTACTGAAGAAATTGGTGCTGTGGTGAAACAAATGGGATTTTCCAGCTCAGCAAATCCTCCAAACTGTATATGATGCATCCCCTTTCTCATATGTGTAATATATTTTAATGATAAATGTATTTTTAACAGTGGTCGTTTGTATGTTTTTCTCTCTTAAGAGACGGCAGCTGGACTTTTTTTGTGGCTTAAGCGTTCGGGCAGCTGGTCAGGGGCCGGGCAACTCTCTGGCCCCTGGCCCATCTGGTGGGTAACAATCACTACTCCTGGCATTCAAGCAAGAGATGTACGGGCATGGCCAGAACCCCTTGACCCTGAGGTAGTCTCTGGGAGTTGTCCCACCCTGAATATTCTAGAGAAGTAGCTTATGGGGAAAACAGGCAGTGACTGCTGGGAGGTTCTGAACAGACTTAACAGGCATTTTAAAGAGACAGAATAACGAAGGTACACGCAAAAATCGCGTCTTGGGCACTGAACACCTAAACTCCTTGGCCGTGGAAAATGTGGCCGAGAAGCAGGCCAACAGGATGACAGCGTGAGCGGTCAGAGAAAGGGGATGGCCAGTAGGTGGCGCTGACCGGCCCGGGCCGGAGTCCCGTGGAAGCCGGCAGCCGTCTGCAGGGCGAAAAGTTGGTACAGACCGCCTGGGCTGTCGTGAGGAAGGGAGTGGGGAGTCTGGCGCGCGCGAGTGACAGGCGAAGGGCGGCGCCATCCTCTGGCTGCGCTTGGAGTACTCCTTGGCTCTACCATTTGGATCCGATCTTCCTTTCCTGACCCCAGCTGCTACACTCCCTTTGATTGGTGAAGAGGGGAAGCTGGGAATGTCACAGCCTTGCAGCCTCCCCTTGCGCGCGTCCCAGCTAGAACTCGGATGGCCTGGTCCTGCCCGTTGCAGTAGTGGCTGCGAGGGTGAGGGCGGCCAGCGCAAGGCGGGCTTTCGACCAGCGGTTGAGCGGTTCGACCCCTTTTCCTTTGCACGTAGCGCCACATGACAGTCGCCCTGACTCCCGGGCGGCTGCGGACGCGGCCCGCGCTTCGCGGGACGAACTTACGGTTCTGCGGCGCCTCTACGGCGCCCCGCCCCGCCCCGCCCCTCCTGCTCGCCAATTGGAGCCTCGAGCTCAGCCCCCACACTGCCTAGGCCAACCAGGAGCGCCAGAGAGAGGCGGGGCCGGTATCTCCTCCTTCCTCCGGAAAGCGGAAGCGGAAGTGACGTTTGGGGAAGGTGGGGGCAATCATGGTGCCGCTGGGGAGGGGAGAAGCTGCCGCTGCCGCCGTTGCCGGGAGCCGCGGAGGTAAAAGGCGAAACTAGACGCGGCCTGGGCTCGGGGCTTCCCGGGGGGCGCGGGACTTAGGCTCCCTCCTGAAGCATTTCCTAGTAGAGACCCCACTCTGGTCACCGTAGGGACCCCACCCCTCCTCCGTTTCCATGGGGATGGGTATCCAGCCCCCCTTCCCTGTTTCCATGGAGACCCGGACCCTGCCCCTCTTCGCCAGGCTTGGAGCCCCCCCAGCCTGTCTTCGGATTTTTCCGTGTAGCCCCGTCTCGGGGCTCTCCCAGTCAGGTTCCTTCTCCCAGCCTTCTCTGAAGGGTGCCAGCGTTTGTACTACTCGTCTGCCACCCTCAAGCCTCCTGGTCTTGTTTGTCCTGGACAGTTGGGTCTCCGCTTATGCGCTGATGGTGCCGGCGAAGCCCTAAGGGGCCGCCGGTGCTCTTATCTCTCCTCAGATACAGCGAAATGTGCATCTACCCCGGGTTGCGTAAGCCAGAGCAAGGGGTCGGGCGGGTTCCTCCCGGATCCGATCCCTTGGCCTGTCTCTGGTAACTGGGTCTAGCCGCCCCACTCCGTAAAGGTTCACTTTCTAACCCAGGACAGAAGAGAAAGATCAAGTGTAAAGCCAGACTGAAAACTAAAAGTGATATGCTGAATATTTTTAAATTTCGTTCTGACTGCCAAGCCCACATTTGTAGAACCCGTGTGTTTGCAGCTGAGGGAAGAACTAATCCAGAACAGGAAAGGTTTCGAATTTGGTATTTTTCCTGAGAGAACATCTCTTTCCAAGAGAGTATGTCTTCCCAGGAGAGTATAACTGCAGATCTTTCATTCATTTAACTGACATCTTCTGAACTCCTAGTGTCATCGTGTTGTGCGGGGGACAGTAGAAACAAATAAGAGTCACCATTCTCTCACTGCAGAGAGCACACTATACAAGCAGAGGTCTAGTGGACACCACGTTGTTTTAGGAGGTAAATAGATATCATGATCTTCATTGGATATGCCTGACTAGGGATCAGACAGTCCACCCAGAAGCTGAAACATCTGCTCTAGGAAGGAGGGAATGAATTCACACTTGCTTTCCCTACTGTTACTAGACATTGTGCGTTAACGAACATTATCTCTTTTTCTCTGTGTAACAACTTTGAGAGAACTTGGATTAACCAGTCCCACTTTATCCATAAGAAAGATGGAGCACAGAAAAGTTACCCAGGTACTGAGTGGCAAAGCTGGAATTTGTGGGTAGGTGGCCTTGCCTCCACAGTCCTGCTTTCACAGTAGACTACACTGCCTCATGGTCTAATCTGGGGCATAGTTGAATGGGTTTTTTTTTTTACTTTAGGATGTATAACGAGTCAGCCTTGAAGCAGTTGTCCTCTTCTCCACTTTAGCAGTAAGGCATGTTTGGAAGGTCTTAAGAACTACCTATTTCTTTTGAGTGTGTGTGTGTGTGTGTGTGTGTGTGTGTGTGTGTGTTTAAGGCATTGGTTTTCCTTTAAAATGACTTGATGGTTTCAGAGTTTAAAAAGTATGATTCCCAAGGAAGATGATTTTCATTTACTGTGGGCTGTTCTTCCAGTGAGAGGAAGAATGAGCCCCGTGGTTACGGAGGAGGTCCCAGGGTATGGCTCTAATTCTGGCTTTGTCCTCTCGCAGATAGGTCGTTACCTTTCCAGCTCTCACAATTGGGCTGAGCACGACTGAACCATGGGGGAACACAGTCCGGACGACAACATCATCTACTTTGAGGCAGAGGAAGATGAGCTGACCTCCGATGACAAGATGCTCAGGTTCGTGGATAAAAACGGACTGGTGCCTTCCTCATCTGGAACTGTTTATGATAGGACGACTGTTCTGATTGAGCAGGACCCTGGCACTTTGGAGGATGAAGATGACGATGGACAGTGTGGAGAACACTTGCCTTTTCTAGTAGGAGGTGAAGAGGGCTTTCACCTAATAGATCACGAAGCAATGTCCCAGGGTTACGTGCAACACATTATCTCACCGGATCAGATTCATTTAACAATAAACCCTGGTTCCACGCCCATGCCAAGAAATATCGAAGGTGCAACTCTCACTCTGCAGTCGGAATGTCCAGAAACGAAACGTAAAGAAGTAAGTAAAGCAGTGGGTGAGGGCCCAGGTTTGCTTTGGAGAAAAGTCCTTGCACAACTCGCATTGGCCATTTTAGCTGGGGAATAAAGGAGTCCCTGGAATGAGGACTTGCAGTGGTTTTTCTCGTCAGCAATACAAATGCCTCGTGTTTTGTCGTGACTGCCTTCTGGAACTTTTGGTTTGTATAGCTGCATTGAAATTTGAGAAAGCTAATTTATAGTTTTTCAACTTTTCTTCCCCACGTCATCAATCAAATAGAAATTTCGTTGAGTTAAGACCGTTTCCGAGGCTGAAATAACTAGATTTGGCTTATCTCTGGGGTGTGTATAAATCATTTATTTGGGAGATGAGTATCTGCTGGAATATGCTTTCTTTTCATGGTGGATTTTTGATGAATAACAAGGCCTCACTTTCTCTGGTAAGAAATTCAGGCAAGAGACAGTAAATGAGAGCAGGTTATGTAAAATAAGTTTTTGTGCTCATACTTAGCTACTGTGAGTAAGGTAACGTGTGTCACGATGGTTGGAAAACCGTAAAGCATTGTACAGATTGTACTGGTTGTGATCAGCAGAATGATCTGGGTTAAAGGTAATGAAAGACATTATCTAGGAACTGATTACAGGTCAATTAGAAAAAAACAGATCCCTGGTAATTTGCAGTGTCAGGGACTAAATGTAAAATGTTACCAAACAGACATAGGATAAATCGTTTAGCAAGATCTTTTTTCTCTTAGGCTACAATTAAGGTCTTGAAATTGGAGGATTTTATTATTCGTGCCATATGGCTTTTCCATGGCTAGCTGTAGAATCTCAGAGCTGGAAGCAACCATAGAGAAACCGTCTTGTCCCACCTTCCCCCTCACGCAGGAATTTCTCTACGGCCTCTTTGACATTAGTTCATCGGGTGTCTGCTTGAACACATGCAGAATGACGAGAGCACAGAGTTACACCGCTCAGCCTGATCTGTGTGTTGGCCGGCTCTGATTTATAGAGAGCTTTTGACTTGTATCGAGCCCAAAACCTACCTTCCTGGAGCCGCTGCCCACTGGTTCCAGTTCTGCCTTCCTGCACAGCAGCAGGTTCAACCTTCCTCTCCCGGGACAGATCGTGGATTTCCTTGACCATCATGGATTTCTCTTTATCGTCTCTTGTACAGGCTGAACACCTCGATTTACTTAAATATTCCTCTATGACATTTCCCTGCTGGTTTCCCATCAGTCTGGTCACCTTGGGTTGTGTGGATTCCAGTGATCCCCAGCCTTCTTCAAATTCATAACTGCGCACAATCTCCCAAGTGTGAGGCAGCCAGCACTGAAGACTGCGTGACTCTTATCTTTTAATCTGGACACTGTACTGTAATTGCTGTACAGGCTGTATTTTATTAGCAATGTCATGTTGTCAGCTTGTACTTGGAAACCTCTAGAATAGTGATTCTTCACTGGGGGCAGTTTTGCTCCCCAGAAGATACTTAGCAATGTTCGGAGACGTTTTTGGTTGTCATACTGAGGAAGTGCTACTGCAATCCAGTGATTAGAGGCCAAAGAGCCCGTTAGACATTCTGTGATATACGGGACAGCCCCCTGCAACACAGAATTATCTGGGCCAAAATGTTGATTGACTCTTTTCCAAAAAAAATTTATTTACAAAACAGCCAGTGGGCTAGATTTTACTCGCTGGCTGGAGTTTGCCAACCCCTGGACTAGAACATAGGGAGCTTAGGGAATAGTTGAAAATAAGGACGGAAAGGTAGCAGAGATCCAGACGTGGAAGGCAGTGATAACATGCTAAGGGCTTTGGACTGTATTATGGAAATAGTGGGGAACCGTTGAAGGTGTCTGCGGCAAGGATTGATGTGGTTAGGGTAGCATTTTAGAAATACTGCCCTGGTAGCAGTGGTAGCTTGATGGCCCAGTTAGGAGGGATTGTAGTTTAGATTTGGGTTTTCGTTGGAGGCTGGTGAAGAGTAATGGCCTTGTGTTTGAAGAATGAATCGGGTATGACTCAAAGGATTTATCCATTTTTCCAGGTATGTTGAGTTCTTTGTGTTAGTTCACGGGCCCCTCAGGTGACTGATGAGGGAGACTAGGAAAGAAGTAGTTAGAGCGCACCGCCACAGGTACTTTAACAGAGGCCCGTTCAGAGTGCTGTGTCAGGCTGAGGAGAAAGCGTCAGACTCTGCTGCTCCCCTCACCTTCTGGGAATGGTGAGCCCATCAGAGGAATCAAGAAGACAGGAAGAGGAGAAGGTTTGGTGGGGAAACTGGTATGTTTGTTTGAAGTATAGTGAATGTTTTACTCCTTGAGGAAAAGTAAATCGAACAAGTTGAGAAGCCCATTGGAAATGTAGATCTGAAGTCGAGGAAATGGCTCAGGATTCATGAATGGGCCTTGGTTCAAAGCATGAGCGGTTTACTCAAGGGAGGAGTAAGAGTTGGTCTGAGAAGGTCAAGGTTAAAAAGAGAAAGAGGAACCAGGGAGCACATAGTTGAAGAGGAGATGGGTGGAATACGTGTTGTGGAAGGTGAGTGTCAAGAAGTGTAACTATTCTATGTGACCCTGCAGAGGGGTTGAGGGACCCAAGAGAAGCCATCGGTTCTGTGTCTGTGCCATTGATCACACCCTGAGAAGTTTTTCGGTAGAGCACTGGGGGCTGAGGCCGGCTTCCAGTGATGGAGAAGTGAGTGGGTGGTGAAGAAACCGGAGGAAGGAAGTGTCAAGTTGGTTTAGGGTTTTTTTTACTATGGTAGTTGGAGGAAGAAGAGTGATGAGGCAGTAGCAGCTCAAGGAGCAGGGGGGTTGGGGGGTGAATCATTTCTTTAGCACAGCAAACTTGAACATGGCTTAGAGCCTAAACTGCAGGCCATCCTCAGTTAATGATTACTATGTGAAAGCATTTCGAGAACAAATGTTTGGGAAACATTACGTTGAATCAAGACAGAGGTTTGTTTATTATGGAATTTCTCGGAGTTATTGATGTGCTAATAACTATGGAAATGCAGAATTCCCCTAATGTTTTGAACCTGGGAAACCCTTTTCAGGTCTTCTTTCTAGGGTCTGTATTTTGTGGAACACATTTTGGAAAATGCTGATCTAGGCAGAAAAGGAAGAGATGGTAGGGAGGGAATGATTATGCAATCACTTATATGAGCTGTCACTTTCCCACCACAGATCTCCATTGACTTATGGCACGGTTATGTCCTGATAAACCCATCCTAAGTTGAAAATAGTGCGTCAAAGACGCCTAACCTACCGACCTCATAGGTTAGTCTAGCCTGTCTTAAACATGTCCAGAACTCTCACAGTAATCTACAGTGGGGCAGAATCCTCTCAAAGCCAATTTTATAATTAAGTGTTGACCAGCTCATGTAATTGATCGAATACTGTACTGAAAGTGACAAAGAGAATGGTTGTATGGGTGCAGAATGACTAGAAGTATATCGGTTGTTTACCCCTATGTAATCTCAGGGCCGACTGGGAGCTGTGGGCTCCCTGCTGCTGCCCAGCATCACATGAAAGTACCTTACCTCCTATCACTACCCTGGGAAAAGATCCAGATTCACAATTTGAAGTACAATTTCTCCTGGGTGCATGTTGTTTTCTCACCATCGTAAAGTTGAACCATTATTAGGTGGGGACTGTACTTGCAGCCTGGTTTACTGTTCATGTCTGCGGGTCTTGATAGTCATGTTGAGCAGATAAGGTCAGGGAGACTGTGACCACCTGGTTCAGTCTACGATGGATTTAGCTCACTGTACTTTCATCCCACCATATCTTTCCATTCTGTCTGTGAAGCCTACATGGAGGATTCTAGAAATTTTAAAAAATCAATTGATGTGAGGTTGGTTGGGGATTGAGGAAGAGGAATCAGTGGCTTTTTTTTTTTTTTAATGTTTTATTTATTTCTGAGAGAGAGAGAGAGATAGCATGAGCAGGGGAGGGTCAGAGAGAGAAGGAGATACAGAGCCTGAAACAGTCTCCAGGCTCTGAGCTGGCTGTCAGCACAGAGCCCGACGTGGGGCTCGAACCCACGAGCTGTGAGATCATGACCTGAGCTGACGTCGGACGCTTAACCGACTGAGCCACCCAGGCACCCTGAATCAGTGGCTTTTAGTCTTCAGAATTGTTGCTTAATGAGCAGGCATTCAGGGGACTTGACTTCCTGAAGCACCATCTTACCTTAGCTTTTGCTTTAATAGTGATTGGGGGGGGGGGAGGACACTTAAATTCATTTAATTGGCCTGAAGAGGCTGATGTTTATGACTGTTTGTTAATACTTTTCATGATTTCGGTATTCCCTCCTTCCCTCCCCCCCTTTTTTTTTAATTTGGTCTTTTTCCTTCATCTCCATGTGCAGGTATTGCTCTTGAGAAATCAAATCATTTGATAAACAGTCTTCTTTTTAAATTTTTTAAAAAATGTTTTATTTATTTTTGAGAGAGAGAGAGACAACATGAGCAGGGGAGGGTCAGAGAGAGTGGGAGACACAGAATCTGAAGACAGGCTCCAGGTTCTGAGCTGTCAGCACAGAGCCCGACGCAGGGCTCAAACCCATGAACCCATGACCTGAGCTGAAGTCGGACGCTTAATTGACTGAGCCACCCAGGCGCCCCTATAACTAGTCTTCTTGGCTTCTCAAGCAGCTTGTTTTCTGAGTCAGATTTTAGCCTGATTTTCCTGTTTACCCCTGATTGTTCCATTGTTTCCTGAGGTATATAGTTGGCTTACCTGTTCCTTCACTTTTCTCCCACGTGCTTGTCTTGCGTAAAAATAAACCAACCAGAACCTTGCTACAGATACTGTCTTCTTCCACAGGGCCACTGGCCATTCTGACTCTAATTTCATGTATCTCATTCTCATACTTGCTGTCTTACTACCATCCAGCTGTTGGTAGTTTTGAGAAATCTCCAGTCAGAATATGTCCTTCTGCACAAGATCAGCATTCTAAAGCGTTGCTCCTTTCATGCCTTTCTGTTCTGGGTTTCTGAGCAGCCGGGTTTGTGTAGTCCGTGGTTTCCCAAACTTTCTTGCACCTGTGTCTTCCCGAGAACCTGTTGTCAGAACCTGTTCATCTACCTCTGTACGAACCACACTGGTGAACATTAACGTACCCCCTGTGGCCAGCTGACCTTGCCACTTCGCTGCTGAATAGTTGGCCAAGAAGTCTGAAGAAAGCCATACCATATGTGTTCCTCATGACGCACCAAAATATTCCGGTACGTCGATTGGAAAAGATCTTTCTTTTCTACCAAGAAGGACAGTTACAGAGATGTTTTGTCAATTAGGCTGCTTGCTATATTAGTCAGTGACACTCCAAGAGGAGTTTTGGTTTTTTTGTTAGTGTGACTGATTTTAAGTATAAAAATAAGGGGAGGGGCACCTGGGTGGCTCAGCACGTTAAGTGTCCAACTCCGGATTTCGGCTCAGGTCACGGTCTCGCAGTTCTGGAGATGGAGGCCCATGTGGAGCTCTGTGCTGACGGCACAGGGCCTGCTTGGGATTCTCTCCCTCTTTCTCTCTCTGCTTCTCCCCTGCTCGCACATGTGCACTCTCCCTCTTTCTCTCTACAAATAAATAAACTAAAAAAAAAAAAAAAAGAAGGAAATTTGAATCTAGTGTTTTGCAATATGTCCTTTACTTTGGGAGACCTAGTTCCAATCTTATTCCTCATTATGGGTCCCTTAGGCAATGGAATGATCCACTCTGACAAACCTCGATGCTGCTGACGGTCTCAGAGGGGAACTCCTTGCTTTTAGTCTTTGCATGCTGTGATTACATTTCTTCCTGGGCTCCCTTCTGAACTCCCACGGAATTGCCATTCAGAACTAGGACCATTTTTTTGCCTGAAATTCTAGTGTTAAGGATCCACTCACTCTCTCCACAAGCTTTTACGTATTGAGTATCTACCTTGGTCAGATATCAGGAAGGTCAGAGAAATAATCCATGCCCTGGAGAGCTTGGACTCCAGCACAGAGACTGCTGGAAGCTGTGCGTGCGGGGTTTGTGGGAATCCAAGGCAGGAAGCATTTTTCCGTTTACTACCAGGAGAAGCCATGTATGCGCACCTGCCTGCTGGCCTGCAAGTGGGGTACATACCTCTCCGCAGCCATTGGCATTTTTGTCACTGACGCCCACTGGCCTGGAAGAGGGACGGAGGTGGCTTGGTGTACATATTGGCTTTACAGCTTGGGGCTGCAGGAATAACAGCTCTCAAATTTACATTTTATATGAGCTGTACCTATCAGATATGGCTAACATTTTACTCTTGTAGGACATTGGAGAAAGAACCCAAATTTTACTGTTTTTCTCTTATTTAAATCAAGCCCATTTCTTAAAATTGTTTCTTCTGTGAAGTGCGAAGGGATAATTTAGTCCTCGGTTCCATCTTTGTTCTGCTTTATTCTGTGTGGCCTCGGGCAAGCTGCTCTGTTTCCTCTTTTGTAAAATCGAAATAAAAATATCCCATTGCATTTTGTGAAGATTAAATGAGATTTATTCATACATAAATATACAATAGTATGTGCATAAAACATTTAGCACAGTGTGGTGGTTCAGTCAACACTCATTTACTTTCTATCCCTCTTAGGCCGACGCGGTTCTCCAAGGAGGTTTGGAGGTAATCTCCGGTTTAGGAAGAGGCTGAAATGGCCTCTGTTAGGAACTCTCTGGGAAGCGTTCTCTCCTTAAAACAAGGTTATGAATTGTGGTCGGGTTCCAGGACAGCCTGCAGAAGCCCTAGTAACCCCTGATTCATTGAACTGTTGTATTAATGTCTCTACGGAATGTGAACCACTGTTTGTGATTGGGAGAACATGCTTTTAGTCCTCCTGCGGGGCTCTGTGAACACCAGCCCTCATCACCGGTAGTCTGTCCCCTTTGACTTCTGTCGCACTTGGCCACTGTAAGTTACTTCCATGGTGGGCATTTGGAGCACCAGGAAAAGCTCAGGGCTCATTTCAAAAAAATACCTTTTTTGGGGCACCTGGGTGGCTCAGTCGGTTAACCTTCCAAATCTTGATCTCGGCTCACGTCATCTCCCAGTTTGTGAGTTTGAATCCTGTGTCGGGCTCTGTGCTGACACCTTGGAGCCTGTTTGGGATTCTCTCTTTCCCTTTCTCTCTGCCCTTCCCCTACTCATGCCCTCTTTCTCTCTTTCTCAAAATAAACATTTAAAAAATAAAAATAATAAAGTCTTTTAAAAATAAAATTAAAAAACACCCTTTTTATTGAGTTGTAATTGACACGTAACAATTTATTAGTTTCAGATGCACAACATAATGATTCAGTATTTGTATATGTTGTGAAATGATCACAAGAAATCTAGTTAACATCTGTCACCACACGTAGTTGTGTGTTTTTTTTGTATGAGAACTTTTTTTAATATCTTTATAATATTTTGAGAGACAGAGACATAGAGTGAGCAGGGGAGGGGCAGAGAGAGGGATACACAGAATCTGAAGCAGGCTCCAGGCTCTGCGCTGTCAGCACCACGGACTGTGAGATCATGACCTGAGCCTGAGCCAAAGTCAGACACTCACCCGACTGAGCCACCCAGGCGCCCCAATGATGAGAACTTTTAAGATCTCTCTTAGCAGCTTTCAGATATACAACATGGTGCCATTAACTTTAGTCACCATACTGTACACTACATCCCCATGACATAATGTATTTTATGAACCGAGGGGTCTTCTAGCCAAAGAATAAGGACTCCTGTTACGCTGGTGGTGGTAGGAGAGGAAGACGGCTGGCATCCACTGAGCACCTGCTGTGTACTCATCACTGTTAGAGGCTTCAACATGGTTTTGTATTTGATCTTCATAATAGTTTATAAGCCAGGTACTACTTACTAGCCCTCATTTTACAGATGAAAAAAAAAAAGTCTTCAGAACATAACAACTAGCAAGTGGTAGAAAGGAGGTTTGACCTAAGGACTTTCTGGATGCCAAAGCCTGTGCTTTTCTCACAAACGCACCACCTTGGTAGAGACGTGGGGGAGATTCTGCTACTGAGGCCCGCTAGCCGTGGAAAGGGCTGAGCAATGAGGGGCAGCAGGACAGCATTAGTTCTGCAAGGGGAAAAGGCTGAGGTGTGGGAACCGCTGTGTGAATTCAGCTCTGGCAGTGGGCGGTGGGAGGCCTGATGAAGAAATGGGGTCAGTCAGAGCTCTTACATTTCTACTTTGAGGGCCGTGGTTGCATATTGTGGAGTAGAAGAAATGAGATGCGTGCTGGCCTGGGAACAGAGTTGGTGCTGGGGAGAAAGGTTGGAAGTCCCTAGTGTTGAGGAGGACTGGTCAGGCTGGTCGTTGACTTGTGAGAATGCTCATGCGCTAGGTATCAGGACCAGAGACTCCCTTTCCTCATTGAACATGGGTCTGGTAAGGAGGAGAATCTCGTTCTCTTGGTCCCTCATTTCTTTTTCCTCTAGCAGAAACCCAGCCTTTTCTCTTTTCTGAAAAACTTCTTTTTTTTAATGTTTTGTTTATTTCTAGGAGAGAGAGAGACAGCGTGAGCAGGGAAGGGTCAGAGAGAGAGGGAGTCACAGACTGAAACAGGCTCCAGGCTCTGAGCTGGCAGTCAGCACAGAGCCCGATGTGGGGCTCGAACCCACAAACCGTGAGATCGTGACCTAAGCGAAAGTTGGACGCTTAACCGACTAAGCCACCCAGGCGCCCCTCTGAAAAACTTTTTAAATGTTTATTTGAGAGAGAGAGAGCATGCACTAGCACACGTGTGAGTTGGCGAGAGGCAGAGAGAGAGGGAGAGAATCCCAAGCAGGCTCCACGCACAGCATGGAGCCCAACATGGAACTCAGTTCCACGAACCATGAGATCACGACCTGAGCTGAAATCAAGAGTCAGAGGCTTAACTGACCGAGTCATCCAGGCGTTGCCTTTTATGCAGTTTTTTAGGCTTTTGTCTCCTGGAGCCCAGTGTTTAATTCTCTCATTTTTGCTTGTCTCATTTTCCTTTACTTCTGTGAGTCTATTGACTTAACCAGGCAATCATCTTTGTTAAATATTTTTCTCCTTTTTAGAACTACTCAAAACACCTTGTAAGCCAACATCAGTTCTCCGAAAGTTCATGCTTCTTGCTTTTGATAGTATTGGACCCCATCCTCAGTGAGCCTACCGTGTGCCCATTCCGTGCTCATTACTTAGGAATCAACAAGTGTTAGAGGCCACATAGGAAAGTTAAAATGAGTCTGTTCTTCAGCTCTTTTAGAGAAATGCATTCTTTATTATCCAGTGGAATCATTAGTGACATTATTGTAGATTATGACATTATTATAGCATATTATAGATGACGCTAGTTAATTTCAAGAGGCAAATGAATTCCGTGTCACCTCTCCCTCAAGTTCTTTAAATTCAGCTTGAGAAGCCTTGTTCAGTGGTCCCCAAGTCTTAGTTAGATGCTTTTTCTTTATATTTCTATTCTCACATCTGTTATCAGCACAACTTCTCATACCATACTGGTCTATTTGTTTGATTTTTTTAAATGTTTGTTTATTTTGAGAGAGAGCTCGAGCAGGGAGGGGACAGAGAGCAGGAGAGAATCCCAAGCAGGCTTTGTGCTGACAGCTGATGCGAAGCTTGATCTCACGAACCCGTGAGATCACTACCAGAGCTGAAGTCAAGAGTCAGCTACTTAACTGACTGAGCCACCCAGGTGGCCCTGTTTGATTCCCCCTCTTAATGCTGAGTTCCTTGAGAGCAGGGACTGTCTTTTCTGTATTCCTAGCACCTTGGACAATATAATCCCTGTGACATAATTTTTTGAACGGATGCAGGTATGATAAACCTTACTTGTATTTAAATGTACCACGTGTTGCAATACCTCTTTTCTGTGCCCGTGAAAACTTATGCATTTTTTGCAACTTCCTGTTCTGATCCAGTTTGAGGAGGTTTAGTTTTCCCTTTTGCGAAATTTGGTGCTTTTTTAAAACGATTCTGAAAGACGCAGAGCAATGACTTCCATTTACTGCCTGCTTCCTGATGGGGTGCGAGAGCGCTTGTCTCCAGCGTATTCTTGGGGACCAGGCGTTTGCCTTGGCAGTCCACCCGGCCGTCCCGCCTTTAGACACAGATGCTTTCCCCAGTCCGCGTCCTCTCCCAGCTTTCCCTCTGGTCTCTCTCTGCAGTCAAGTTCCTTGAAAGAGTAGTTGCATTCACGGTCTTCAGTTGCGTGCCCTACTACACCTTCTCGAGACTGTAACACTCTGGCTCTGTTTCTGCTCCTCCGGTGAAGCTCATCTTGCCAGGGCACTTAGGACCTGGCAAGTTGACCATATCCAAGGAAGTTGGGTTTTTGGTTTTTTGTTTGTTTGTTTGTTTGTTTATGTTTTTTATTTATTTCTGAGAGAGAGAGAGAGAGAGAGAGAGAGACAGCATGAACAGGGGAGGGTCAGAGAGAGGGAGACACAGAACCGGAAATAGACTCCAGGCTCTGAGCTAGCCATCAGCACAGAGCCCGACGTGGGGCTCGAACCCACGAAGTGTGAGATCATGACCTGAGCCGAAGTCGGACGCTCAACCGACTGAGCCACCCAGGCGCCCCGTTTTTGGTTTTGGTTTTAAGTTTATTTATTTATTTTGAGAGAGAGAGTGAGAAAGAGAGAGAACAAGAGCAGGGGAGGGACAGAGAGAGCGTGAGAGAGAGAATCCCAAGCAGGCTCTGTGCAGTTTGCACTGTTTTACTAAAAGTCCTCTCTGCTACAGCTGACCCAGTTGCCCATCCTTCCTTTGTCACTTGTCAGCCTTGTCACTACTTTCCTCGGCATTGAGTCCTGCTGGTCTTGTTTGTTTACTCATTCGTTCCTTCCTTTGACAAATGTGAATGTTGTGCTGCTCCTCCACAAGGCTGGCCACCGGGACTGTGACCAGAGACAGACATGGGCCCTGCTCTCGTGGATCCTACAGTCCACCGGGACAGTAGCCATTCATTCATTTAACTGAACAAATATTTATTTAGTGCCTCGTGTTTTCCAGCTACTGCCGTGCCTACCAACTAAAGACGTAAAGCTATAAAACCGTTCCTTGAGGAGGGAACTTTTAGTGGGAGCTTGCGTTGGCCAGGTAAAAATCCTGGATGGGAGTAGAGGTTGGCAGGGCAAGGAGACGGAGAGGGGTGGTTAATTATTGATTGCACGGTTACCTATAAAGTTCTCAACTGCGGTCGGTCGCATCTTAAGAATGAGAGCCTGCTCTTATCACTCGCCATTGCTGAAGCGCCCTGGTTGAGACACGCTGCTCCTTCATTGCGGCAGCCGTAGTCTCGCTTCTCACTTCCGGGTCTGTGACTGTTTTGAAATCTGCACCTGGCAGACCCAAAGGGGTTTTCAGTCTTGATGGGAAGTCAGGCTATGTGTGTGAGAGGATCATTAACAGCATGGGCTAAGTGTCAAATGAGTGGCATAGTTAAATATTACTGGATCAGAGAAGAGCACTGTCACTCACACGTGGGGCGATCATGGAAGGCCTTGGAGGTAGTGAGGCTTGACTGGAAGGACAAGAGAGACTCAAAATCCGAGAAGGAACCAGACATTTCCAGCAGAGACGAAGGAGAGAGCAGAGGCAGGCGAGTGGGAGTTCTGTGTGGTGATTGGGGAAGAGGCCCTGTTGCCCGTAGGCCCAGACGGAGCCTGCCGTTGGACTGGTTCTGGAGTACTGTGGTCAAAGGCAGAAGGGGCCCTGTGGGGGGGACCTTGAATATCAGGCAAAGGGACCTTAGCATCTGAGCATAGAGGTGGCATGGGGAGAACACTGCTTTACAACAAATCTGCCCACGAGTGGCTTCAGACCTACGAGGCACTGAGACGTGACAAGGCCTGGGTCAGTAACCCAGTCCTGTAGATGTTTACGGAGAGCCTCCTGCATGTCAGGGGGAAGGTGAGGAACGAGTAATATGTGGGAGAGCACTTGCTAACGACTTGTGCAAGACTGTGTTGGGGGTTGGGCAGAGAGAGAGGGAGCAGGAGGGAGACAGGAAGAGTCAGGGCTCCTCCCACCCTTGCACCCATTGGCTTTAGGGTTTGGCAAACAGTGGCCCATGGGCCAAACCCATCCAGATGCCTGTTTTTGTAGAATGGTTTTTATATATTTTTGAAAATTCTTTAAGTCAAAAGAATAATATTTCATAATACATGAAAATGATATGAAATTCAGATTCTACTGTCCGTAAAAAACGTTTTTGTGGAGCACAGCCTGGCTTGTCCATTTAGATGTTGTCTATGGCTACTTTCACATAACAGCAGCAGAGGTGAGGGGTCATAGTAGAGTCCGCATGGCCCACAAAGCCTAAAATATTCACCATTTGGCCCTTTATAGAAACCTTGTCCACTTCTGAGTCACACCCGCCCTTACCTCAGTGCCTCCGCTCTGAAACTAACTGTCCCTCTTCCCACCTGAGGTTTTTCCCTCCACCAGACTTTTAAATATCCTTCTGTTCTTTATATTCCTCTCAGACCCTGAGCTCCTCTTTTTTTCCAGGACCTCTCGCGTTCCAAATATGCTCAGGACCTGCCCTACTTCACAAACAGATCTTCAACTCAGAAGTCTGCTCTGGCTCCTGCTGTCCATCTCTCATCTCTGCCTCCACTTGACCCTGGGCTTCGGGCCCCAGCAGTTCATTAAAACTTAGCCTTGTTAAGTCATTAGTGATTCCTAGCTGCTGGGTGTAGGAGTTTCCTCAGACCTATCTTGTTTTCTCAGACATTTCAGGTTTTGATCCTTCTTCCTTGAGAGCCTTTATCTTTTCTTTTCTTCTTTAAAAAAAATTTTTTTTTCTTAAAGGTTTATTGAGAGAGAGCGAGCGAGCGAGCGAGCAAGAGAGGAAGGGGCAGAGAGAGAGGGAAGCACAGACTCTGAAGCAGGCTCCAGACTCTGAGCTGTCAGCACAGAGCCTGTCATGGGGCTCGAACCCACAAACGATGATATGGTGACCTGAGCTGAAGTCGGACACTTAACCAACTGAGCCACCCAGGTGTTCCTCTTTATTTTTTTTTCCCCTAAGTTTTCTTTTTTAATTTTTTAGAGAGAGAGAGAGAGCATGAGCAGGGCAGAGAAGCAGAGGGAGAGAGAGAGGGAGAGTGAGAATCTCAAGCAGGTTCCACACTCAGCACGGAGCCCCACGCAGGGTTTAATCCTGACCCTGTGATCATGACCTGAGCGGAACTCAAGAGTTGGACACTCAACCATCTGAGCCACCTGGTCGCCCCCTTGAGATCCTTTCTCTCTTGCCTTCTGTGCCGTCATCCTCTTTTGCATCTTCCTGCTTCCCCAGCCCCTTCCCCTACTCGCCTGTCAGTGGCTTCACTTCTTTTACGAGCACCTTAAACATTGGTGACTTTCTGAGCTCTGGCCTGAGTCCTCTTACAAGAGCTACTATTGTATGCCTGCTCTCTTCCAGGCACTGTGTTCAAATGCGTTACCCAAATTATTCCTGATCCTTACAGCAATCCTAAAAAGATAGGTTTTATTTCTCCATATTATAAATAAGGAAAGTGAGGCTTAGTGTACTTAAGTAATTTCCCCAAGGTTACACAGTGGCAGAACCACACTTGAACCAGAGCCTGCTCTGGTATACGGGTAAAGTCAGCTTCGTGTACCGGGGACTCCTGCCACAGGCTTTCCTTTGTTTCTGGCCTGTATGTCTGTCTACTAGACATTTCTACCTGGAAGCCCTGGTAGCACCTCATAGTCAACTCATCCTCTCTCCATCCCCCATCCAGCCCCAGCTTGGTGGTGTGACCATCTGGTTAGTCACCCAGGCCATAGTCTTGCCTGAGGCTCTGTCTCCCTAACCCCTTCCGCTCCCCACTTGCCTCTGCGGCCAGTCATTCCTCCTGCTTTAATTTCTCTGAAATTCAGCTCTCACACTGTCCGCTCTCCCTTGCCTGTTCAGGTGCTTCTCGTCTCCCTCCTGGACTGTTGTCCCCCTTGTGTGAGTCTCCACCCCGTCTTCTGTTCTCTTACCCCTCCAGTCCATCCTCCCCTAGGCTACCAGAAGCATCTCTCCTAAACTCCAGATCTCATTTATTGTTCTCTTGGTTGCAACCCGTTGGTGAGTCCCCATTGTCCTGTTCCTCTACTCCACAGTTTGACTAAGGAGGCCTCACCTTATTTTTCTAGATCTTTCGCCATCCAGCCTCATACTGCAGGTGTGTTGTGGTTCACTGTACCAGCACACCTGTTAAGGTGTCACCTCTTTCTGGAACGCCCTTCTCTCTTCCTGGTTTATCTGAGGAACACATTTTCATTGTCTCCCTAAAACAAACAGGCAAATGACAAACACTTCAGTTCGGAGAGGGCACCTCAGCTTCTGAGCCTTGACTATTTCTCCAGTCTTCCCCGAGGGGTTAGGTTTCCCCTTGTTGTATTCCCCAGGCAGTCTGGGCATGTACCTGTAGTCAGGCTCAGCACAGTGGGTCGTAATTGTTGTGCACGACTACCCCCTTAAAATCGACACTGCTTCAAAGCAGAAGTTTTTGTCTTGTTCACTTGTTTGCCTGTGGCATCTAGCTTATTGCCTGGGACCTGGTAGTTCAGCAGCTGTGGAGTGAATACTAGCAGTGTTGTTGGAGATGTGGGCTGAGGCTCTGGAGAAGGGCCGGAGTCAGTGGATGAAGATGTTCCACGAAAGCCGAAGAGTAGACAATACTAGCACCCCGGTGTGTGTAGCATCAGATCATTTACATTTACAATGTATCTTTCACTAATGTTTGGTCTCATTTTGTTCCTCGCGGAAGCACTGTGAGACAGGCAAGGCAGGCATTAATCCTCACATTTGAGAAGTGGAGAACTGAGGCTCAGAGTAGCGAAATGACTTGCCAAAGGTCTTGTACAAAAGTGCCAGAAATTGCTTCTCCTCCAGCCACGTCTCATGCTGCTTCCCCTGCACTGGGGCAGGGACGGGAGGGAGGGTCTGGGAGATGAGAGATAAGTGCCAGAATAAACCTGCCTATCAAGGTGAAAGGAAAGGAGTGGCTCCGAGAAGATAAAGGAGCCCCAAGGCATTGCTGTGTTGTGGAGGATAGTTTTTAGGAGGGGAGGGCATCATTGATGAGATAGTTTTGCGAACAAATGAAGGAAAATGGAAAAGGATGGAAGGGTTTGGCCACCAGGAAGTACAAGAGAATGTCCTGCAGTGAAACCAGCTTGCCAAGTTGCCAAGCCTTTAAAAGGAATATGTGGGCTTCGAGGGAGAGGGAGGCGCACACCCTTTCTAGAAGCTTAGTGGTGAAAGTGAAACTGAGAGACTGGCATTTTGAGAAATGTCATGCCAGCAGATACTCCAAGAAACTCATGGTACAGTATTTTCGTTTCATAGACTAGAAATCATGCCAGGGAAATAATGCTTGGTAACTGAGGATATCAATATCAGGATATTTCAGACTCAGTTTAACATTGGTCAGTTCCAGTCGGGGTGGGGCGCCGTAGGGCTGTGTGTTTAATCAGGCCTTAAGACAGAGCCAAAGTGGTGTTTCAGTATAGACAGTTGTAGCAGTAGAGGCCCACCTTTAGAGGCAAGATGTGTACTAGAGTCTCTTAGAGGCGAGATGTGTGCTAGAGTCTGGAAACCCCCTTCTCCTGTTCGTTTAGATTATTCATGTACCTACAAGTTCATCTCGTGCCCGTGACTTGTTATTTGTTGTTCAGAAGTGATCTGATCAGCGGGAAGATTTCCCTGCATTGTCGTTAGAGGTTGTTTTCTGTGTTGACAGTACAGACCTCTGTGTGTCATCCACATCTCCTGTGGGGGGCAGGCTCTGGGGGACGGCAGGGCCCTGTTGATGAGGTGTCCTTTGTGTGCCAGGTAAAGCGGTACCAGTGCACCTTCGAGGGCTGTCCCCGCACCTACAGCACAGCGGGCAACCTGCGCACCCACCAGAAGACTCACCGGGGAGAGTACACCTTTGTCTGTAATCAGGAGGGCTGCGGCAAGGCCTTCCTCACCTCCTACAGCCTCAGGATCCACGTGCGAGTGCACACGAAGGAGAAGCCATTTGAGTGCGACGTGCAGGGCTGTGAGAAGGCGTTCAACACGCTGTACAGGTCAGCCTCCTCTCTAGCCTCTGACTCTACCTTGTGAGGGTAGAGCCCTCTCCTTGCCCTGCGCAGATGTGCATGCACTTCCAGGGCTTGAGAGAGCACGGCTGCTCAACTGTTTAATCTCCACTCGGGGAGCTTGTTACTTAAAGATGGGCGTATATGGGGTTGGTTAAACGTGAGAGCACATTTGTGTTTAGATTTGTGTTTCCTGCAGTGACATATTGGCCTGGCGGTTTTAATACTTGGCCTGATATCTCCCCCGGGCTCAGGATCTTGGGACTAAGGCTTCTGTCATTTTCTTTCCTGCCTCACCTTGACGATAACTTTTTTTCTACGACTCACTAGCCAGTTCTCCTTCACACCGTTTGTGTCGGGAGACTTACATTAGTCCTCACCTTTGTGTCTAAAATAACAGACAGCGACAGCTACCATGTATGAAGCACTCACTGTGTGATCAGCACTGCTCCGAGGGCTAATCCTCACAGCAGCTGATAAGTAAGTGGGAGCACGGAGAGGTTTCATAACTGGTTCAAGGCCCCCATCTCATAGGAAGTGGGACGGGGATTTGAGTCCCAGGCGGTCCTGTTGCAGAGTCACCCTCCTACCCCTATATATACTTCTCTGAATTTCTCTTCACGCGAAACATTTTGGATCCAGAATTCTTCTGCACTGGATCCGGAAGCACATTCAGCTGACACGGGCCGGAGGCTGTGTAGCACATGATGCAAATGACCAAGGGAAGTTTTCTCTGGCGCATCTTGCAGGCTGAAAGCACATCAGAGGCTTCACACAGGGAAAACGTTTAACTGTGAATCTGAAGGCTGCAGCAAGTACTTCACCACACTCAGCGATCTGAGGAAGCACATTCGAACGCATACAGGAGAAAAGCCATTTCGGTAAGTCTTACCTGTGTTCTGTTGGTCACTGACCGGGTTTCAGCCGGGTGTCTCAGTGCTCCCTCACGTTTTTCAAAGCGGAAAGAGCACTCACCACCCTAGTTCTTTGGCAGTGTTGGCTCTCCCGGCACAGCTCCGAGCAGCTGCACACTGGAGGGGCAGCCATGGTTTCTGAGAGCACCCTTACTCCGGACTCACACAGTGGCCTTGCTGCTTTCCCTTTATTTTCAAGAAGCATTTGTTGAAAGTCCCTTATGGGGGAGGCACTTTTATCAGTGCTACAGAAATACTGAGACACACTCTCTTAAGAACTTAGTCTGGTGGGAAAGAACCACAAGTAAATGGGCAGCATACGAGACTGAGGTGCTCGGAGGACTTCGAGCATAGGGGAAGGGAGAGCTACCTAAAAATCGAGGTGGGGGGAGGACGTGGCAATGGGGGTGAGAATGCTTAGGCTAGTGGTGCAGGTGTTTTATTCTGTTACTTTAGTCGTTGCTTCGTAATATGTGTGTATCTACACAAACATAGAGGAGCATCCATTTTTGTCTGTATATTTCAGTCTCTGTATATTTGCGCACATATGTGTATTTAGCACATCCACGTGTAAATGTATAAGCTTGCAGTTAGGACTTCTATCATCTACTTTCTTCTCCGCTCATAGCACATAGCATGGTTCTGTAAATAAATAAAAGCAAGAGTATTTCTTTTAAAGACCATTTACTTACTTTGGGAGAGAGAACGCACGCAAACGGGAGGGGTAGAGAGAGAATCCCAGGCAGGCTCTGTGTTCAGAGCAGAGCCTGACACGGGGCTTGATCTCATGACTGAGAGATCACCACCTGAGTGGATATTAAGAGTCAGATGCTTAATCGACTGAGCCACCCAGGCGCCCCAAAGCAAGAGTATTTATTTATTTCGTTGTAAGTAAGCTGTATGCCCAACGTGGGGCTTGAGCTTATAACCCCAAGATTAAGAGTCACATGCTCTACCTATAGGCTCCCCTAAAAGCAAGAATATTTAGATTCTGGTTGGTTGCCCTCCAGATTCTGTGAAACTTGGATTGCTTTTTTCCCCCATAGTGTAGGACTCTGATTTCTATTCAGTTACGCACTTTTTTGTGATGGTTAAAACTGTTAATTTTTCTTGAATATTAGATGGGACCTTAGGCACAATGACTATATAGAATTAAAAACTAAAATGCTCCAGAGAAGCTTTCTTTTTAAAGAAATTAAATACTTTGGCTTACAAGAAAATGCATTCATTAATTCATATAAATAGTTATTATTGGGGCACCTGGGTGGCTCAGTTGGTTAAGCGTCCAACTCTTAGTTTCAGCTCAGGTCATGGTCTCACGGTTCACGAGATCGAGCCCCGCATGGGACTCCACTCTGATGGGGCGGGGCCTGCTTGGGATTCTCTCACCCTCCCTCCCTCTCTGCTCTTCCCCTGCTGTGCGCGCTCTCTCTCTCTCTCTCTCTCTCAAAATAAATAAACTTAAAAAAATAGTTATAATTGAATGCCTGCTATGTGCAAGAACTACAGCAGATGTACAGAACAACTTGGACCCTGCCCTCAAAGAGTTTATAATCTAAGAGAACAAATAGCAAATGGATACACATAGAGATAAAATAAGAATGGATGTGACAGATGCCATAAAAGAAGCACATAGATGAATCCCTCAGAAGTTCTCAGGAGGGGAAGGTTACTTCTAGCTTTGGTTATCAAGAAAGTAGGAGAGGAGGAAGTGGATCTTGACACTAAAAATTATAAATAAGTCATTACAGCCATTATACCTTATATATTATACAGTCAGTGTAGCTGGGACTGATTTGTTTTGGTGTTATAGTGTAGGCTTCATGCCTTTGTGAAAGCCTCTGTACCCACTATTGCTATTCCTAGTATTCCGCTGGCAGTAGATTCTTCACATTGGCTCTGACCGTCAATAGAATCCTGTTAAGCAATTCATCGAAAGGCTTTTAGTTTCAGAGCTCTCAACAGGTGACTTGTAGGAGAAGAAATATTTATCCTGGGCCATCGGTTCCCTCTGTTCTCAGATTTGTCACCTTTTCCAGTGACCTGTCTTCATTCCCATCTCTAAAACCAATTTCCTCTATCAGATCTCAGTGTTCCGAACGTTTGCTTTAGGTTGAGCTTGTATTTATAAGAGATGTTGGAAGATCAAGGCCTGTTTACCTAATGACTGCTGTTTCTCTTTGCTTAAACAACTTACCTAGGTGCGATCATGACGGCTGTGGGAAAGCATTTGCAGCAAGCCACCACCTTAAAACCCATGTCCGCACGCATACTGGTGAGTGGAAACTAATTTTTACTTTTTATTTGAATTTTCATCAGAGCAGTAAATATCTGTGTTTCTGTCAAGACCTGTAGAGCTTCGTGGAGAGAGCAAGCCTAATCAGCTTAGCCTTCACGTATAATGTTTGAGTTTCTTTCAGAAGTAAAAGAACCTAAGGTTGGACACAGGAAGAAATCCAGTCTTAAGAAATGAAACCAGTAAAGAGATTCTCAAAAAAAGAATCTGGGGGAAAAAAAACAAATCTTCTCTTTAAACTTGCCAAGAGAAGGCCATTTTTGCTCTACGTTAAGTTTTAGGGTTGAGATGGTTAACATGTAATCTGTCCAAATTGCCATGACTGTTTCCTGAACCCTCAGGACAATATTTACTTCCCTCTGTTAGGGAAAAGTAGATGTCTCAGTCCAGTGAAATGACTTTACGGTAATATTAACACTACTTGTCATTCTTGCAGGTGAAAGACCCTTTTTCTGCCCCAGTAATGGCTGTGAGAAAACATTCAGCACTCAATACAGTCTCAAAAGTCACATGAAAGGTCACGATAACAAAGGACACTCATACAATGCACTTCCAAATCACAATGGATCAGAGGTGCGCAGTATTTTGTCTCTTGTTTCGATCTAGGCAACACAGAACAGCAGTGATTGTCTGTATATCAAAGTAAAAGGTCAAGATGTCTTCTCTACATATCTGTCAGTGAGAGGGAAGAAATCAGGGCCAAGATCTGTGTCTTTGTGTTGGGGTGCTGTCAGCCCGGAATTTCACCAGGTGCCCTGGGCCTCAGCTTTTGACTCAGCTCTGCCTCCTTCCCACCAGCTTTGGTCCAAGAGGAAACCAGAGGTCTCGGAATGGCTTCCAGAGGGTCAGCCAGATGCTCTAAAAGGGTGTTCTTTTCTCATTCGTGTCTGGGAAATGACACATCTGTACTTAAATTGGAGACACAAATTAACGCTTTGCCTCACACACCTATTGAATCTGTCCTTGGAGAACTAGGCAGAACCTGGATGGTGTTTTGCCCTTTTGAATCATCTGTGGGCCAGAAGGTTTGAAAGCCACCAGCGGCGGGTGCTGAGCCACAGAGTTTTAGACAGTTTGTCCCTTCTTTGTCATGCCCCTTCACCATATTTCCCTCTCTTCTGTAGCTCTATTGCAGAGGGATCCTGGGGGAAACTTACCATTTTTACTTCTAATGTGCTATGGGACACTTATAGATGTCTTTTAAATCCAGAGAGTGAGCGTTATTATTATCTTACTATTTCATAGAGAGACTGAAGTACACCGACCCCCTTTTGAATAATGAGGTTTTTACTTAAAGCAGGTAATACAATTTTGATTTGGGGGGAGACAGCATACTTTAAGTCTGTGGTTTCCAATTTTTAAACAGCAAAGGATCCCTTCACATGGACGCTGTCCCTTTATTTTATTAGTAATAATAACTAACATTTACTGAGTGTTTACCATGTGCCAAATACCATGTGCTAAGTGTTTTCATATGGATTATCTCACAAGAGCTCTGTGAGCTCAATACTGTTATTATCCCCACATTACCGATAAGGAAGCTTGAAGCAAGGAGAAATAAAATAATGAACTTGAAATTATAAGCCAGGCAGTCTGATTCCAGAGCCTGGTTTTTGACCCCTCTGTTGTAAGAGGCAAAATAACGTTAGTCGTGAAGGCTGCAGTCTCTGGAGCTCAGCTGCCTGAATTCAGATCCAGGCTCCACTGTTGATCCAGATGGATACCCGTAGGCAAGTGGCATCTTTGTGCCTCAGTTTCTTCATCTGTAAAACCAGATAAAAATATTAAAATCTGAGAGTCTTTGTCTGTGAAGCTGCACACATTAAGTTGTGATCAGTCTTCTCATTTGTGTGACAACCCAAGGACACTTGAATTGGTGACAGCGCCTAAGTACTAGGGCATCCCGGTGGACGGTGCTCAGGTCTCATCTTCTCTAGATCACAGCTCACTCCCCAGTGGAGGGACGCTCCTCTCGTCTCAGGCTTTTAATGCCATCTAGATTGCCTTTGAGTCCTAAATATAGATCTCCAGCCTGGATCTCTTCCTGAGCTCTAGACTTGTACAGACCATCCCCACTTAGGATGACTTGCCTCTACATGCAGAAAAGCAATATGCATTCAGTAGAAACCATTCTTTGAATTTTGATTGGGTCTTTTCCCAATCTTAACTGTGGGCCATATCATCCTCTCTTGTCATGCTGGGCAATGGGAGTAAGCCGCAAGCCCTCATCAGCCCTGTGATCACGAGGGCAAACAACTGATAGACTTACAACTATTCCAGACCCATACAGCCGGTCTGGTTTTTTTTCCCTTTCGATATAGTATTCAATCAATTACACGAGCTGGTCAGCACTTTATTATGAAATCTGCTTTCTGTTAGATCATTTTGCCCAACTGTAGGCTAACGTAAGTGTTCCGAGCGCATTTCAGGTAGGCTAGGCCAAACTGTGATGTTTTGGGAGGTTAGGTGTTCGATGCATTTTCGACTGTCAGAACATAGCTGCACCATTAGTTGAGGAAGATCTGTATATTCAGCATTCCTCTTCAATCCAGATCTCATCCCAGATTTCATTCATCTTCTCAACTCTGGCATGTCCAAACCTGCTCCTTCTGCCATCTTCCCTACCTTAGTAAATGGCACCTCTGGGTTTTTTGGGTTTTTTTAGTGGCACAGGGGAAAAATCTTGGAGTCGTTCTTGATACCTCTTTTTTTTTCCCCCTCATACCCCACATCTACCAGCAGTCTGTCAACTCTCCCATGAGAATATATGTAGAATCTGGTCACTTCTTTTTTTTTTTAATGTTTTTATTTATTTCTGAGAGAGAGAAAGAGACAGCGTGAGCAGGGGAGGGTCAGAGAGAGAGGGAGACACAGAATCTGAAACAGGCTCCAGGCTCTGAGCTGCCTGTCAGCACACAGCCCGATGCGGGGCTCGAACCCACGAACTGTGAGATCATGACCTGAGCCGAAGTCAAACGCTTAACTGACTGAGCCACCCAGGCGCCCCTCCAGTAGCTTCTTGTATCACTTACAGCAAAAGTCACAATCTTTACAGTGGCCCACAGGGCCTTAGATACTCCAGTCTCTGGTCCCTTCTCTGGCCTGATGTACGTCTCTTCCTCTCACTGTAGCCATGCTGTCCTCTTCGTGGTAGCTTAAACAAGGGAAGCCCATTCCTGCCTCTGGGCCTTTGTACTTGCTATACCCTCTGCTTGAAACACTTTCCCCAGATATGTGCATAGCCCACAAATCTCTTAACTTCTCAAAAGCCAGTATCTTCTCATGCCAGTTTATCCAAGAGGCCTCCCTGATCTAATAAAATGGCAGCTCCAACCCCAGCATTCTCTATTCCCTTTACCCTCCATAGCACTCAGCATCATCTTGTATTCTATACATTGCCTTGCTTTTTTTTTTTTTTTTTGGTCACTCTCCACCCCTCCTGCCGTCACTAGAATATAAGCTCTATGGTGGCTTTTTTTCATTATTGTATCCCTGAGCCCAGGACAGTGCCCAATACCTAATAGATGCTCAGAGAATATGAATGGGAACACCTGATCCGTGAGGTAAGCAGGGTTACTGCTTAAATTGTGTGAACTGCAGCTGGCGTTCTAGGAACCCAGAGTTCAGAGTTAGCCTAGGCTGCCATATTTGAAAAGTGAATTCTCAGTACTGCCCTGAGTAAGGATCCTGAGATACTGGGGACACTGTACAGTGGAAGACGGACTTCCCGTCAGAAGCACTGGGTTTGTGTTCTGCTAATTAGCTGTGTGATTCTGGACAGTTCATGGCCAGTCTTAGCATTAATTTTCTCATATTCAAAATAGTAATGTAAAATAATACTTCACAGGTTTATATGAATAGCAGATGAGGGCATGTGAAATTGCTTTGTAAATGATAAGGCCAGTTATACAAATACTGATCACAGCTTTTGTTAACTCTGGAGCTTGAGTCATGAGATAATTCTTAAACTCTTTATTAATCATCTTTAAGAAATAGAATAGGTTCTTCTAAGAATATCAGGATTTAAACAGTTGAAATAATTCACATAGCTCTTGCTTCGGATGGTTTGTATCTCTCCAGATAACAAATCTAGACATTTGGAACCGCAGGGACATTGGGATCAAGTGTTTTATTACATGCTATGCTACTATAAATCCTGATTTTTCTTTTCTTTTTTTGTTACTCAATTAGAATGTTTTCTCTTTCACAGGATACAAATCACTCACTTTGTCTGAGTGACTTGAGCCTACTATCCACAGATTCTGAACTGCGAGAAAATTCTACTACAGTAAGTGTACCTGTGCTATGGGTGTGAGAAAAATAAGTGCAAGAATTAAGCACTCCCTGAGGGAGGCCAGGCTTTGAAGTCTTCAGGTTTAGTTGTGTTCAATTACTGACCACTTAAGGCTCCTTTGCCTTTGGTTTTATTTCCTGATACAGCCCCCATGGGAAGGGTGGTTCTCTCTGATGCCTAATGCCTTTTGACCCTTGTCACTCAATTGAGAACCTCTGGCCTGAGAAAATTTCTTTCTTTTATTCATTTAGCAAATATCTGTTGAGTGCCTCCTCCATCAGGCAGTGTCCTGGTGCCGAGCTTGTAGTGGTAAGAAAGTAGGTGTGGTCTGTCCTCAAGGAGCTTAAAATTAGTTACTGGAAGAGGGAGCCAGAATTCCAGTTTCTAGACTTTCTCAAGCCCTGCTGGTCTGACCTGAGTCCATCTCTTACTCTCTTTGAGCTCACTGCATTGGGGTCCTGAAGGGGACTATGTCTAGAATCCCTCTTCTAAATCTCATCACTTCAGTTCACTTTGTTTGGCATTTCCCTGCCATTCCTGTGGCTCTGTGATGTCCCTTGCAGGCCACTGCATTAAGCCTGAGCTGATGCTCCTTCGGGAGGATCTGTGCTTTACTGTGTCACCAGCACTGGCTGTTACGTGTGCATTGTTTGTTGTTTTCTTGCGGTAAATAAGCAGTACTCAAGTTAGATTTTCTGTTGAGTATATGCAAAATAAGAAGGGAATCAGTGTGATAGGAAGTATTTGAACAGAGACTGGAAGACCCAGGAATGCCATGAAATGTGTGCTGTTTCTCACTGTGTGATCAGTGGAGTCATCTGCAGTGCTTGTGACAACGTAGTGCCTTGGGCCTCACCCCGAGCCTATTTCATCAGTTTCTCCGGGAATGGTACCTGACACTGCATTTTTATATAAGCACCCTGAGGCTTGGGTTCTTCTGGTAATGGCAGAGCTGCCATTACCTTCCCATAGAAAACAAATATATATGCTGGGCTGATTATCAAAAACAACTACTTGAAGGCACCAAAAAGCATCCCAAGCAGGCAAAGGTAACGCTTGGAAGAAGGAGCCACTTGCACAAGTAGCAAAGGCACTGGGTAGGTTTTTAAGGTGTGCAACTTATCAGCCTCAGGACAAGACCCAGGTGAGACCAAACGAAAGGGCTAAAACTCAGTAAACATTCAGTCTCGCTGTCTTGACTCACCAGAGGACAGAGTTCGGAGCTCCCACAGCAGCAATTGGAAGGTGAAGGGGGACGACCTGGAAAGGAAAGAGCCACAAAGTGGGAGCCCCAAACACCATGTATAAACTAGTTGACCCCTGAACTGTAAATGTGTGAGACAGACCCTAGGCAATCTGGCGAAGGCTGGGTGCAGATTGCAGCTGCTGTCCCGTGCAGGAAAGACAGAGTTTGCATTTCGAGCACAGCCAAATCAACAGAATATTCAAGAAAACAAACATACTCTTCCAGAAAGTGTAACAGAATCCAGAGTCTCTACAACATATCCTTTGCATTGTCCAGGGTAATCCAAAATGAGTGAACATAAGAAGGAAAAGAAAACATTACCCCCACGTAAGGGAAAAGGTACTCTGTGGAGACCAACCCCAAAGTGGGACCGATGTTAGAATTAGTAGACAAGGATTTTTTTTTTCTTAATGTTTTTTATTTATTTCTGAGAGAGACAGCAGGGGCAAGGGAGGGCCAGAGAGAGAGGCAGACACAGATTCCGAAACAGGCTCTAGGCTCTGAGCTAGCTGTCAGCACAGAGCCTGATGCGGGGCTCGAACCCATGAACCATGAAATCATGACCTGAGCTGAAGTCGGCCGCTTAACCAACTGAGCCACCCAGGCGCCCCAAGGATTTTTTTTTTTTTTTTAAGTTTGTTTATTTAAGCAATCTCTACACCCAAGTGGGACGTAAACTCATGACGCCAAGATCAGGAGCCTCATATTCTACCAACTGAGTCAGCCAAGCGCTCCACTATACAAGAATTTTTAAGTAGCTCCTGTATGGTCAAGGATGTAAAGGAACATGCTTGTAATAATTGAATGAAAAGGAAGTCTCAGCAGAGAAATAGAAACTTTCAAAACGTCCCAAAGGGAAATTCTGGAACTGAAAATGTATCTGGAATAAAAAATGTATGGTTGGGCTTAATAGATTAGAAATGACAGAAGAATCAGTTAAATTGAAGATGGATCAAGAGAAATTAACCAATCGGAAGAACAAAGAAAAGCATTAAATAAGTACTTCCTAAGATTTTTATGCATATTCACATTTCAGAGCTAATATACTAAATGAAAGTTCTATACTGGATGGCCTTGAAGCCCTCTGAGTTATGGAACCTACGATTCTTGGATATAATCTTTCTTTAATCTCCGAGCTTGTATTAAATGGTTTGGGAGTCCGCTCCCTAGCCAGGACCATGACAAATGATTAACGAGCTTTCTGGAGCCCTGGAGTTATCAGGTGAGGTATCCTGGTTTGAGGGAACATTAAGTACCTGTAAAAAAAAAAAAAAAAAAAAAAAAAAAAAAAGGTGGGGCCGGAGCCTTTTCTACCACAGTTTACATCAGCAAGAGAGGGATCCTGTCTCTGGGTGTCAAGTTACATAATGGTGCCTTCATCACCCACCATTTATCCCAGAATTAGAGATATTCTCATGTTTAGTCTTTTAAGGCTGCAATTCCTTGAAGGAATAGAATTAATTTTGGTTTGTTTTGCTTTAAAAAAATTGTGCATTTTTAATATCAAATGATACATTTGGACGAAATCATCCTTTTATGGGTTTCTGGGCAGCCACATGCGTATGTGCATCCTGGAAGTGAGCTTTGATTTGCTCCGATCTTTTGGTACAGGAGGGGTGAAGCCGCTAGGAAATGGCCCTCTGGGCCTCTTGGTGCTTGAGCTTCAGGACCCATCCTGGTCCCAGACAGCTCTCAGTCTCCTTTGTCTCTGCGCCAGGCCCCAGAGGCTTAGCCTGTTCTGGTCGCCTCTACTTTGGGGAGCTGCTCAAACGTACTCTGCCCCCAGAGTTTGTGCCCTGAAGCCTGGCAGTGGCTCAGTCATGATCCTTCCAGCACTTTCCTTGTTTGTGTTTGTTTGTTTTGTTTTTAATTTAAAAGATTTGTTATTGAAGTATAATGTGCATAAGAAAAGTATATCTAATCACAAATGTACAGCTTAATGAATGATCACAATTCATCGCATCTATGTAACCAGCATGCAAATCAAGAAACAGAACATTCCCAGTTTCCCGGAAACTGTCCCGGAAACCCCACCCTCTGTGCCTGCTAACAGCTATGACCTCTCCCTAAAGATAACCACTGTCCCAGCCTCTAACACCTGGCATGAATTTTGCCCCTGGTTGTGCTGTGTATAATTGGGATCGTGCCCGTCATGCTGGCTTGTGCCGGCTTCCTTCTTACAACATTATGTTGAAGAAACACGTCCATCTTGTTACATGGTAGCAGATCACGTTCCCGCTGGGGAACAGTATTACCCTAAGTGAATGTGCCACAAATGGTTTTTTCGACTTCCCTTGGTATTGGGTAGCTTTCGAGTTTGGAGGTATCACGTAACAGTGTTACTGCTGATAACTTGAAAACAGGTAAAACCAAACAACCACCGTCAGGAAGTTGCAGCACTTACAGCAGTTGTCAGTCCACCGCTTTTCAAACTGAGTTACGCCTCTTTATTGGGTTATAAAATAGGGGTTTAGAGTCAGCATTTTAAGGGCATCAACACAATAGACAGTATCAGAGGACATGGCACGTAGGAAGGCTAAGCCTTGTTTTGTAGTCTTCTGTTTCAGTTATACGTATGGACAGGTGTGTAACGTGAAGGGTGTACGTGCGCATATGTATATATATGTATAATGTATTTTCTACTTTGCATCATGGCATTATAATATAGAGTTTGAAGGCCGCTGTCTTGGCCCGTGATTCTTTTTGTTGTTGTTTCCAAACTTTAAATTTTAGTTAGTTAACATGTAGTGTAATACTGGTTTCAGGAGTAGAATTTAGTGATTCGTACATGTAACACCCAGTGCTTCTCCCAACAAGTGTGCTCTTTATTAGTGTTCATCACCCATTTAGGCCCTCCCCTGCCCACCTCCCTCCATCAACCCTCAATTTGTTCTCTGTCTTTAAGAATGTCTTATGGTTTGCTTCCCTCTCTCTCCTTTTTTTTTCCCATTTGTTCTTCTGTTTTGTTTTTTAAATCATATGGTATTTGTGTCTTGCTCTGACTTAATTTTGCTTAGCATAGCACACTGTAGCTCCATCCACATTGTTGCAAACGGCAAGATTTCATTCTTTTTGATGGCTGGATGATATTCTATTGTAGATATATAGATATATATAGATATATATTTACATCTATATAAATATATATTTTTTCTTTATATATATTATACACACACACACACACACACATATATACCACATCTTTTTTTTTTTTTTTTTTTAAAGGGAAAATGAGAGCAAGCATGAATGGGGGAGAGGGGCAAAGAGTGAGAAAGAGAAAATCCCAAGTAGGCGCCATGCTCAGCATGGAGCCCAGCACGGGGCATGATCCCACGACCCTGGGATCATGACCCTAAGCCAAAATCAAGAGTCAGATGCTCAACCGACTGAGCCACCCAGGCACCTCTATGCCACATCTTCTTTATCCATTCATCAGTTGGTGGATATTTGGGCTCTTCTCATAGATCAGCTATTGTTGATAGTACTGCTATAAATATATATCAGCGTGCATATACCCCTTCATCTCTGTATTTTTGTATCCTTGGGTAAACACCTAGTAGTGCAATTGCTGGGTCATAGGGTAGTTCTATTTTTAACTTTCTGAGGAACCTCTCTACTATTTTCCAACTGGCCCATGATTCTTAACTCTCTCTGGACTGGAAGCAGGAGGCTTTGTGTGGGTTTCTGCCTTCAAGCGTCTGTCATGTGAGCAATCAGAATTCCTCCTCTTCCAGTTGATGGAATCATGCTAGATTAATTGACCCCTCTTGGCTCAAATGGGCAGTTTCACCTCCGAGGACCTCTAGATTGCTGGACAGTTCCACTCACCACACGTGCCTGGGCCCAGGATGATCCTTCCCCCTCCCAGAAGCAGAGTTGTTGCAAAATGACCTTTAAACACAAGCTGGCACTGACGCAAAATATGGCCTGAAGATGGGTTTTGTTTGGTCTGTACAGTGCTTTGTTTTCTGTTACTTGCTTTTAACTATGAATCAGTGGACTTCACATAAAAATCCACATGTCAGACCATTTCGAGCACTGGAAATCCCCAGTGTGCATATCACAGGGCAGCATTGCTCTGAAGCCCTTTAGGTGACTGGGGTGCATGCTCTCCGGTTTGCCAAAGCCTCCCGTCCCCACTGCTTCACTTCTGTCACCTGCCCGCACTCCTGGAGGAGGTTGCCTCTGTCACTCCTGCCCGACAAAATGTGGGTGGAGGTGGACTGGAGGTGAAAGAATTGCTGCACCCCTAGAGTCCTTAACCAAAGAGACTGGGGGGGGGGGCCATTTTTATTTGGTTCCTGTCAGGAGTCAGACCCTCAGGGCATCTGTGTCCCTCCTCCCCATTTGATCTTTTCTAAAATGCCTCTCATGTTTTTGTCATTTTTAATTACAAAGAAACTTGTGATGACAAACAGTAGTGAGTGTAAGGCAATCACTGTTGCCTCTCAGGAAAGTTTCTTTCTATTGTTTGATTCATTACCATGCGTACATACTAGAATGTCATAGATGTTATGTAATGATCTTGAAGGATATTCAAATATGTTATTATCACATGAGAAGACCAGGTTGTGGGTAATGGATAGTATGCAATCCCATTTTTTTTTTTTTATGTTTTATTTATTTCTAGGAGAGAGAGAGAGAGAGACCGCGTGAGCAGGGGAGGGTCAGAGAGAGAGGGAGTCACAGACTGAAACAGGCTCCAGGCTCTGAGCCAGCAGTCAGCACAGAGCCCGACGCGGGGCTCGAACCCACGAACCGCGAGATCATGACCTAAGCGAAAGTCGGACGCTCAACCGACTAAGCCACCCAGGCGCCCCATGCAATCCCATTTTTAGGAAGGATTTGATCCTCTTTTAGAGCCGGGGCCCGGATACTTACTTACTTACTTACTTACTTTATTTATTTATTAATTAATGAAAGGGCCAGATAGTAAATATTTTTGGCTTTGCAGACCATAGTCTCTGACGTAGCTCAGCTCTGCCATCAGAGCATGAAAGCAGCATAGACAATAAATGAACAAGCATGCATCTGTTCCAGTAAAACTTTATTTGCAAAAACAGGCATTCAGCCTACAAGTCATAGTTTGCTGGCTCCTGTTTTTTGTTTTTTGTTTGTTTTTTAATTTAAAAATTTTTATTAATGTTTATTTTTCAGAGAGAGAGAGAGAGCGCGCGCGCATGAGAGCCGGGGAGGGGTAGAGAAAGAGGGAGACACAGAATCTGAAGCAGACTCCAGGCTCTGAGCTGTCAGCACAGAGCCTGACATGGGGCCTTAACTCACGAGCCATGAGGTCATGACCTGAGCTGAAGTTGGACGCTAAACTGACTGAGCCCTTGTTTGTTTTCTTTTTAATATGAGAGAGAGAGCTCATCCCCAAATGAGCTGGGGAGAGGGGTAGGCAGTAGGGGGTGGGGAGAGAGAGAGAATGAATCTTAAGCAAGGCTCCATGTTCAGTGTGGAGCCTGATGCAGGGCTCAATCCTATGACTCAGGGATCATGACCTGAGCCTAAATCAAGATTCAGATGCTCAACCGACTGAACAGCCCTGGTGCCCCACTGACTCCTGTTTTCGGGTATTTGAGGACCCAAATCTTTAGCGTCTGAGGTTTAGGGAAATCTTTGTCACCTTGGAAAGGAGAAGTTAGAAACAAGAAGCATATCAAAAAAGATCATTCTAATTCTGCTGCTGTGTGTGAAGAATTGCCTCAGGATGACAAGTCTCACATCTCTGTCTCTGTCCATCAATCACAGGGCCAAGACCTCAGCACAATTTCACCAGCAATCATCTTTGAATCCATGTTCCAGAATTCAGATGATCCAGCAATTCAGGAAGATCCTCAGCAGACAGGTTTGTTACACAGATGCTCTTCCTGCATAGCTCTGAGCAGTGGGTGAGGGAGTCCCCACTCGACGCACCAATGCAGGCACGGTGAAGTAGTAGTTCAGTTCCTTTGAAGGAAGTGTGCGTTTGGCGAGGGGTCAGGGAAGTGAGGGCCTCTTGTTCAGTCCCTCTTTTCCTCTCCTTCCCACAGCAAGAGTCTGTTTGAGGGCCTACTTTCCCTAGACCTTCACAAAAGGGCGTCTCCTTCTCTAAAAGCTCTTGTTGGCTTTCAGAAATGAGGGAAGCTGGGAGCTCTTTCTTTTTCTGATGCGATACTGTGCTCGTGAGTGGGCAGGATCCACAAACAGCATCAGAGGCATAGATCATCCTGTGTTTGCATGAAAATCTGTCCCTGAAGCTTCACGGTAGTCAGAAAGTGTGTTCACTGGTTATGCCAAAAAAAGGATGTCTAGTCTCTTCCAGAAAAGCCTCCGGATATACTTTTTTTAAATGATAAAATCTGTACTAGCTCTTCACATCTAGAAAGTGAGACTGATCACGAAGCCCGGTACTTTGAGCCAAGGGGTCATTAAATGAGAAGCAGAAAGCCGGCCTTCTAGGAATGAAGGTATTGGCTCTGACAGCCTTCAGCTGCCTTTGGTCTCGCCATAGTGACTGTGTTTTTGTGGCTCATGTAAGGCTTGGGATATGTATATATGTTTCTATTTCTTTTTCTTGCCAGCTGCCTTGATTGAAAGTTTTAATGGTGATGCAGAGTCAGTCAGTGATGTTCCGCCATCCACAGGAAATTCAGCATCTTTATCTCTTCCGCTTGTACTGCAGCCTGGCATCTCCGAGCCACCCCAGCCTCTACTACCAGCCTCAGCACCGTCTGCTCCTCCGCCTGCTCCCTCCCTAGGAACTGGTTCCCAGCAAGCTGCATTTGGCAACCCCTCTGCTCTCTTACAACCTCCAGAAGTGCCTGCTCCCCACAGCACACAGTTTGCTGCTAATCATCCAGAGTTTCTTCCGCACCCCCAGGCCCCACAGCCCATCGTTCCAGGACTTTCTGTTGTTGCCGGGGCTTCGGCGGCGGCATCAGCCGTGGCAGGACCGCCCCAACCACAAAGTACTACTGAGCCCCTGCCAGCCGTGGTCCAGACTCTGCCCCTGGGCACCAACTCTGTCCTGACTAATAACCCCACTATAACCATCACCCCGACTCCCAGCACGGCCATCCTGCAGTCCAGCCTAGTCATGGGAGAACAGAACTTACAATGGATATTAAATGGTGCCACCAGTTCACCGCAAACCCAAGAACAAATTGTAAGTATTCTGTCTCAAAGGATCCCCGGGGGTGAAGTGTATTTACACGGGTGACCTGTTCAGAGGCTTTTACTTCAAAAGGAAAATGGTTATCGTATCTGCCCTGAAACGTGTAATTCGGCCTCTTGTCATTTCCCCATCGTCGAGGGGTGTAAGCCAGGGAGTGCTGTGTGCACACCTCCAGGAGGGAAGCAGAGAAACCGCCTTTGCGTGCTGCCAGCTAGTAGCAGGCTCTTGAACAAATGTTCCATCTGCAGTGTGAGGCTACCCTCTAGGACAGGAGAGCAGTCAGCAGACTGCAGAGGCCCAAGAAAGATTTAGGAAAGCGGGTTCTTCTCCAAGGCAGAGTCAGACCGCTGTGAGGGAACGACGGGACCCCGTCTGGTAGAAACCACAGCAGCGGCCAAGTCAGGGAGAGAGAGTCTGTGCACCCAGGGCATGCTCGAGAGACAGTTTCTGCAAAAGTGTTTGGTCTCGATGATGAAGGAAATGACTTGGTCATTCAGTTAAATATATCTCGAGGGCCTGGTATTTACCAGATACCATGCATGCCACTCTTGGGGGGACAGAAAAGTGGAAACCATAATCTCTTTCTCATAAAAACTTATATTCTACTTAAAGGTGCTAAAATACCCCAAAGGAATGTAACATTGCTGGTAGGTAAAGCTCCAACTCGCAATGAAAATGGTACTGAGAGCTGTGGTTTATGGAACCCTTACCCTATGTAAGGGCATAGTGTGTTAACTGAGCACTTCTTGAAATTAAGGATCTAACACATGCCAGTCATTACCTTATGTAAATTGTTTTTAGATTACGTTTTTTTTTTTTTTTTTAAGATTTTATTGAACAGTTGGGACAGAATTTCCATACACACCCTGGCCACCCCCCAACTCCCCCCCCCCCCAACAGTTTGCCCTAATAGTAACATCTTGCGTTAGTCTGGTACATTTGTTAAAATTGATGAATCAGTATTTATATATTATTACTAATTAAAGTCCATAGTTCACATTAGGGCTCATAGTTTGTATGCAGCATTCTGTGGGTTTTGACAAATGCATGACATCATGTGTCTCCCATTATAATATTCAGAGAAGATTCAGCACTTAAAAATCCCTATGCTTCACTTAGTCATCCCTTCTCCCTCTCCTCCTCTCCCTAGCAACCATTGATCCTTTTTTAATTTTTTTAATGTTTATTCATTTTTTGAGAGACACAGAGAGAGCACACTCAGGGGAGGGGCAAAGAGAGAGGGAGACCAGAATCTGAAGCAGGCTTCAGGCTCTGAGTTGTCAGCACAGAGCCCAGTGCAGGGCTTGAACTCATGAACCACGACCTGAGCCAAAGTCGGACGCTTAACCGACTGAGCCACCCAGGGGCCCCAGCAACCACTGATGTTTTTATTGTCCCTAAATGTCGTATGTCTAAATGTCACCCACTGTGCTGAGCACTTTTTCATGTATTATGCATTTAATCACAACCATCCTAGGAGGTTAGGTATGATTTTACCGATGGAGAGCAGAGAAGTTAAGGGACTAGCTCAAGGTCACACCGTTCATAAGTGGCAAGCCGGGATTTGAGCACAAACAGATCGGTTCCAGAGCCTGTGCTCTGGACTGCTGCATTGTGTGGCCACAGGTGGAGCACAGAGTCAGGGCTTGTCGGGTAGACATACGGGTCAGGTGAGCTGTGAGGTATGAAGAGGAGATGGAGAAAAGGACGTGCTACGGAGGAGAATGTCTGGGTGGATGCAGGATGCTGCCAAACAAACTGGAAAGGTAGTTTCAGGCTAAACAGAGCGTTCAGATTCCATGAATCAGGTGCCAACCATCTCTGGAGGCAACCGAGTCCCACGTGCAGATAGCCAGAGCCATACCCAATCTGCTCCATGTGGTTTTTATCATTTTTTCTGGCTTTGCCCTGAGGAGCTGCATGGAGCAAGTGTCCTTCCTTTCCCGCAAGTTCATTTTCATGCATTTAAATATGGGTCTCATTTCTCCATTGCTGTTTTATAGTGTCGGCTCCTGTAGCTCAGCCGAAAGCTTTCACATTACTCCTAGACTCAGTCTAGAGCTCCCCCCCTCCCCCCCTCCCCCCTGCTTTTTTACCCTTAAAGGGATAAAAGACAAAGCCTTTTTGTGATAAGACTTGAAGAAAGCAGAAATCCTGCAGCCAGTGTAACAGGAAGTATTGCTAAGGTGGAAGGGTTGATCGTGGGCATGAACTTATAGTCGTCCTTGTAATAATGCAAATAACCCATGTTTGCCGAAGGCTCACCGCATACCTCAGGCTCTGCATGCATCATCTCGTTTCACCCTTGCAGGGGTCCTTTGGGGAGGATGGGGCCCTTTGGTCATCATCCCAGTTTTTACAGATGAAGAAACTGAGACTCTGAGACGTGAAGCCACTTGCCTGTCCTCAACAACTGAGAAGGGGTGGGGCCTGGACTTGCGTCCAGGACTATAGCACCCTGGTGGGGGGGGGGGGGGTGGCAGGTGGCCTTCACAGGGACTGATCTGCCTGTGAGAGGAAGTCTTAGCCAGTCCGTAGCATTCAGCTTGACCCTGGAGGAGACCAAAGAACTGTCCAGCCTCACAGAACTACTGGGGTATGGTGGGAGCAAGGGGCTTATAGGGAAGCTAGCCCTGGGAATCCCTGCGAAAAGACCACAGCTTGAGCAAAGCAACCTTGGGCCCTTTGGGCAGACAGAACCTACTGGATTGGGCAGCTGGGAGACAGCCAAATAGTAGGGAACAAAGCTGGCTGCGTTGTCAGCACTGAATGTCAAACAGTGCACTGACCTCATGTCAGAGCGCAAACAAAACCTCACTCAGTGCAAAAATCCTTGAACACTGAGGGTTTTCTGTCCTCTTGGATGACCGGTGTCATCGGGCAGGCTTCAGGTCCCTGGAGAGCTGCCATACTTGAGTGGCTGTAAATTTTTTTTTTTTTTTTTTTTCCAGCAGCAAGCATCTAAAGTTGAGAAGGTGTTTTTTACCACTGCAGTACCAGTAGCCAGTAGCACAGGTATGTAATTGTGTGTTAACTTTAAAGGAAAGTCAATTCTCTGGGCCCTTTGAGGCACAGTTCATTGTTGCTTTGCCCCAGTTTTTAAAACCTCAAATTTGTCAGAGTGTATTGTTTGTTAGAGTATTTCCCGTTCTCTCAGCTATTAGAAGTTAGCGGGCTTATGGCATAAATACAACATTTAACGTTCCTTAAGGGGTCACGGTTCTTTCCTCTCAGATAGAGCTTTTAAATGCAACCAGAAGAAAGTCTGACTCACAGTTAATGCCAAAGAGGGCAGCCCTTAATTCACTGGACTCTTTTCTAATTACAGTAATGAAGAAGTAGCATCTGGGTCAGAGACTCATACAGAGCAAAAAGGTCCTTTTTTTTTCCAGTCTATTTTATAGATTAAGAAATGGGGGCCCCAAAAGACTAAATGACCCCTCCACAGTCATAAGGGGGTTTGTGGCAGAGCCAAGGCACCAGTTCTCAGACCTCCTGACTCCCACTCTGTTCGCCTGCCCTTGGTCTTCAGCTTTTTTGAGACACACACAACCTGTCCGATATCAGAGTGTGCGCGTGCACGCGAGGCTGGCCGTGTACAGGGGGGCTCCCCCCACCTACTCTGTGTCCGAGTCTGGGGATGCAAGCACAAGCAAGGGGCCCTGCCAGAGCTCGATCTCAGGCAGGCAGGCCTCAAGCCCCAGGTCCCACACGGTGTGAACAGAGGTGCATAGGGAGGCCACAGCTCTGTCCACACGGACAGGAAGCTCGTGTCCCGGCCACCCTCAGGCCAGCCCTGGGCGGAGGTCTGCTGGACTCACAGCCTGGCAGCCTCAGGACAGGAGGGGATGTGCTGGGTCTTCAGAAACAGGAGTAAGTTCTCTGGAAAAACAGCCCCGTCTGGGGAGCTTAGGCAGCAGGAAGAGCCCACAGGCCCGGAGGTTTGAAGAACATGTGAGAAAAAGGGAGGCATCTGCTGTGGCTGGCATGGAGGGTCTAGAGGGGAATGGCCAGAAATAAGGCTGGAAATAACAGGGTCGCCTAGATGGTGTGTGTGGCTGAGAAGGGACTTTGCCTTGGAGGGGATGGGGAGCGTCAGGCAGGACAAAGCCTGGAGCACGGCCTCCTCCCTTCCTGCCATTCCTGCCTGCGTGGCACTCAGCGCTCACCTACGCTGTGTCCCCATCGGTCATGCCCCTGCCCTGCGGCTACTTGAGGAGCAGTCTCTCTCGCCTCTCTCGCAGGGAGCTCTGTACAGCAGATTGGCCTCAGCGTTCCTGTGATCATCATCAAACAAGAGGAGGCGTGTCAGTGTCAGTGCGCGTGCCGGGACTCTGCCAGGGAGCGGGCGGCGGCGGGCAGGAGGAAGGGCTGCTCTTCCCCATCCCCCACGGAGCCGAGCCCCCAGCCTCCTGACGGGCCCAGCCTGAAGCCACCGTCACAGACGTTCCCCTCAGCCCCCGGTCCCTTGTCGTCATCTTCCGCTGTACCCTCTTCCTGTGAGCAAGGCAGACGGGCAGAGACTCCTTCAGACCCTCAGACAGAAACGTTAAGTGCCATGGATGTGTCAGAGTTCTTGTCCCTCCAGAGCCTGGACACCCCATCCAACCTGATTCCCATTGAAGCACTACTGCAGGGGGAGGAGGAGATGGGCCTGACCAGCTTCTCCAAGTGAAAGGGCCGCGTGCGCTCACCTCTAGGAAAAGAGGGTGAGCGGGAAGCGGAAGGTGCGGTGCCTGCCATCGTGGGGGGGTCAGCAGTCCGAAGGATGAAGAAATCTACTGTTTGAAATCCTCACCTTTCAGACGTATTTTCTTTAGTCATATCCCAGGAGCATCCATTTTAAGAAACTGATCTTTGGAAAAAAACAAACAAAAAAACACACAAAAAAAAAACAAAACAAAAAAAAGCTAAGTTATAAATGAACTGTTTGGCTGCACTGTATGTCACTTTTGCTTATTGTCATGTGAACTTGGAAATTAAGGTTACTCGTATGCATAAACGTTCGAAATGAAAGGGTGTGGCTTCCATCGGTCTGAGGCTGCCCTCACTTGCACTGGGGTCCTTGTGGTTTGGGCAGTGGAGTTCAGTGTGTCGGGTTTCGCTCCTCGGGTGTCCTGTGCGTCTTTTGAATCTGAGGCCGAAGCTTGCAAGGAAGGCCGGGCATTCCTCCATCAGAGCGGAGAGTGGCAAAGGCAGGGTGGACAGCTGCGAGCTGGACAGGGATCGGGCGAGGTGGTCTGTTGTTTGATTTGGTGTCCGTGGAGCTCAGGGTGACTGGCCGGTGGCGCCCTGCAGCCAGCTACAGCACAATGGGTAGCGAAAGCCTGGCCCGAGGCTGTGGTCAGTGATCTGGGGTCTGCAGCGGCCCCGGGCGAGCTGTTGACCGCTGTCGGTCCCTGCCATTTGCCTAGCTGGCTCCAGCAACAGTGTCACAGTCTTCTGCCTTCCCGGTTCTTTCTGTCTGTCGGTTGGTTGCCGGGTCCTGCAGATCGCAGCGAACTTCTCTTGGGGAAAACATCCCTGTTTTGTCCTCGAGTGGACATGTGGCATATGGCCAGTTGCTGGTTGGTGGTCTGCGTTCCTTTAATGGCATTTTCTTCCTCAGAGCAGGAGAGCCGCATTTTGCTTATCAGGAGGAGGAAGTCACTGTTGGTGTGTTGTGAGGCGGCATGTGATTGGCAGGCCAGGTGTCCTGGGTGCAGGTTCTAGCCAGGCTTTTGGTTGCCCCTCCCATCTCCACCTCTCACCCTCTGGATTTTGCATACAGTCTAGTACAGTGCAAAGAAGGATGTGACTTGCTCAGCCTTGTCACGTGATTTCTAAACAAATACACAAAAGCAAACAAAAATCACAAAACGATGATCTTCTACTCAGGGTAAAACAAAACAAAACAAAAATCTCCCTTCCACCAAAAAGCCTGAAATGTTGCAATAAGTTATCTCATTTGGAATGTTTCATTAAGTTGTGTTATGGGGGGGGAATTTTTTTTTCATTTGTGTATAGAATTATATCCATCTGTCTGCCTTTGGCTCTAAGTCATTGCCTCTTAAAATAAAACCTAAAACACAATTCACACTAAAATGGAAAGTTTCTCTCAGCTGGCTATATTAATGTAGTCATGAGTGCTCACCAAGCTCACCGAGCTCAGAAATGAGGCCTGGCCCAGGGTCTGGACCAGGCTTCGGCCTCCAAGAGCCCCTTCCCTGCCTTGAGCAAGGAACAGGGCCCACAAGCAGGGCTGCTCTTCCGAGTCGACAGTGTCAGGCAGAGAGCAGCCGTCGTTTTGCCTTCCTTCACCATTACCTGATGTAAAGAGACCTGCCTGTGTCACTCTTCTGTCCTCTGAGCTATTTATTACTCGGGCCAGCCAAGACAGCAGCCAGAGCTGCTCATTTATCTGGGAGCCAGAGGCCGTGCCCGGCCTTTGACAGAATTTCAGGGACAGAGTTGGACAAGAGGGCAGAGGTAGTCCGCGTTGTTACTGCCCCGAGGAGAAAAGGGCTTTACCCGCAGGCAGCTGGTGGCTTCTCATTCTAGGAGTCTAGGCAGGAGAATCCATTTCTTTTTGACCTTCTGCACTCCTGTCCCCAGAAGGCTGGTGGGTTCTGGTAACCACTGACCTCAGCAGAAGTTGGTAAGGCAGGAAGCAGCTTCCATTTACCACCATGGGTTAATCTTCCTGGAAAACCAGTTGCTGAGCGTGGCTTGTCCTCGGCTGTCTCTGGGTCTCACACCCATAGGAAGCTTTGAGGCTGGAGCCACGCTGTTTTCTCTACAGCTTTGGACAGAATGACACAATGGGGTTCCAAAGGGAGCTCATATCGGAGGGCATGAATGACCTTCCCACATACCCATCCGAGGGGCACCTGGGATGCAGTTCCCTGGGAGCTGAGGTGGGAAACAGGAACCCAGAGGAGGCCATTGGAGGTGTCTGTGGTTTCGTTACTGCTTCTTTCTAGATAATCAGGGCTGTGCTCCTGTTGGGCCTGCCTAGGTCAGTGGCTTTCCTGCTCTCCAAAGATCGGGGGTGATGAAGCAGCATCTTAAAAGCAGTATTTAGGCTGACAGATTTTTCTAGTTGAAGTATCTGCCTTTTGAGGGTGACTGGAAATGACAGGGGGGACTGTCAGAGCCAAGTAGCTTTTGAAAAATCAGAAATGTGCTTAAGATGCTAGTGAGTGGTTGTGAAGAGCAGGTTTGCCCACAGGCCAGGCCGTCTTCCCTTCCGGTGCCAGCGCTCTTCCCCCCGCCTGTCACCTGCTGCAAGCCTGGCCTCTTGCGCCAGGAACCTCGGGGAAGAGCGGGCTGTTGGCGAAAGTGGAGCTAGAAAGAGCCTTCGCGGAGAGTGTATTTTCCAAACCCAGGCACGAACCCATGGCGAGGTTAGGCAGGGCTGCAGACTTCAGGCAGGTGAAACCAAGCCTGTTTTCTTCCCATGGTAAGCTTAGTACACCACGTAGACGGATTCTTCCAGCGCCCACTAGCGTCACCAGTTCCACCGCCCTTTGCTGGGTGTAGTCAGCACCGAGGACTGGAGTTCACAGACTTATCAGGGGATAGGAAACCAGCTGGCACCTCCAAACTGCCTTAGTGATCCGGGCCCTTCCCTGCCAGGTGGGTGGGACATTGAGGGAGGATGGCCCTGCCTCTCCCGGCAGCCTCGTGGGGCATCGCCAGTTTGGTGACAGGAGTTGATGTCATTTGTTCAGTTCCACCCCTTCCCCCTTAGAAGGAGATCATGGTACAAAGCCCAGGAGAGGCCTTAAGGTGTGAAGGCCTCTCTGGGTAGAAGCCAGGGACTTGTCTCCCCCACCTCTGGGAAAGTCAGTAGATTGGAGTTTTACCTTCAGGGTCAAGGCAGTGGACTGATGGGGATAATGGAGGGTGGGTGGGTTTTCCTGAGAGACTTTGTATAATGCTGAATGTGTCCAGAGGGGTGAGTTTGCAGAACCTCATATTGATATATTAAAGAAATAATAAAATAAAAAAAGCACTTTAGGTTATTTTATCTTTAACCCAATTGCTGCAATTTCTTTTGTGTATATATATACATATATATACTTTCCACAAAGTTTTATTTTTTGCTCAGAAGAAAAAGTTAAATTGAGGTGTGAAAAGAAAAGCACTTACCTTGGTGCAATATGTGTAGCTTGACGGTCGTTGTCCCATGTGGCCCTGGCCTGGTCGCGTTTTTTTCCGCTCGCTCAGCCCTGTACTGTGAGGCTGTCTATAGGGAAACACTATTATGCACTCTCAGCAACTGCTCTATCTATGCAAGCCTTCCCTGTGTGCCCGAGGGCGCCCCCTCAGGCTCTCTGAAGAACTGCTGTGGGTCCTGTTTTCCTCTGCTGACTTGAGGCCCCGTTTTCATCACTTCTCGGTCCCTTGCATCTTGCCCCGCCTTCACCATTACAAAGTGATGCCTGAAAGGAAGGAGCAGGCTGTTCCTCGGTAGACACCTGGCCCCTTCTAGACTTTTATTATCTGTAATCACGTTTCGTTGTCTTCAGTCTTAGCGACTTCTCCAGAGTCACTGAAACCACTGATTTGTGGAACTGCAACAGTATTGCTAGCGTTTACATTTTCCAGTCAGAAATATGTTGGGGAGGTGGTGGAGGCAGTGGGAGAGCGGGCAGCACGAGCCATTTCCTTACTGCTCCCCTCACCACCCGCCTGTGTTGGCTCTCTAAGAAAAAAGGTCTCCAGCCTTCATTAAATCCAGTAAACAAAGCTCTTAATAATCTGCTTTATTGACTTCTTTTCCTTTCCCCATATTCCCCTCCGGTCCCCCCCGCCCCCCCCCCCCGCATTTTATCTTCAATTCTCGGGCTACTGTAGAATAAGGAAATTTTGAAATAACACTTCAGCCAAAGCAGAAGGCTTTCCACAGATCAATATGCAAATAGTTATGCTGTGACATAGATGGGTAATTGTCCATTCCCTACTATCGGGTGGCCGGGTGGGAGGCGCCGGAGCTGAATTTTGCATATTTCTGGTTGGTAGTCAGTTTAGCCTGTTTCCTCTTGCATATTTTGGGGGCACAGGGAGAGGGTCCCGTGTTTCCTTTCGCGCCCTTTGGGGAAGCTGATGATCACTGTTGGGGCATTTCTGTTACTCCTGTTCCAGAGGTTCTTCTCAGTCTGCACTGAAAAATGCAAATTAAACTGGATCTTATGTCAGTGTGTACATAGTCCAAGCTTTTTTTACTGGAAGCAAAGTTTAAAACCACACACTGCCCTTTTGGTGGTGTGCCTGCTGGGCCAAAAATTGGGTGATAATGTAGTGTCACTTTCTCAGCTCAATGCAGTTTCTACTCTTTTTCTTATGGGAGAATTTTTCATAAAACCTTTTTTCACCAAAACCCAGGGGTGTTTTTTGCAATATCCTTGTTATCCTCCTAGTGGTGCCAAGTCAGAGGCCTCCCTTCCCCTTCTCCCATGTCCTTATGCCTCCCCAGGGCGCCGTTGGATTCAACAGTCTGCATCCTCTGCTGTGTGCTGGAGAATGTGGTGGGGGTAGTGGGGAGGGAAGGTGGCCGTTCCCTCTCCCCGTGAACTACTACTAGTCCCTTTTGGGGAAGGTGGCTGGAAATAGGTTTTTGCTGAATTTCGGGCTCCCGTTTTCTGGCCAGGAAAGGCAAGACCCTCAGAGAGCCTTCTTTTTTGACACACACCAGTCATTGGCCGGAGGTCTTGGTGACAGTTTTTAAAATCTCAAATGGTTTTATTTGGATTATGTAAAAGCCTATCAAATTTATTTAAGGGTGAAACATGGGAACAACGGACTTCCACTGAGCGATATGAAAACGTTACAGGTTCAGTACTTCCAAAGGAAGAAACCTCCAAACCCAAAAAAAAAGAGTAAATATGAATTTGTATTTTTTGAAGAATGTGAAATAATGGTGTTTGCTTAATTGCTCATTTTGTATAAACTTAATATTGTACTTTAAAATATCTGCTAAGAAGTGAAAATTTAACTTTTTGGAATTGAAAAAGCAATATTAAATACTAATGAAATCCTAATTAAATGCTTATTTAAATCTGGTAGTATCTGTGGCTTTTCTTCCCGACGCTACCCATGGTTGATAATTTTCAACCACTTCCCCCCTCCCCAGCTGAGTCTTAGGGGACAGAAAGGAAAGGTCGGTCACCAGGAGAGTCTGCAGGTTTCCTTTTAATCAAGGCTCTGCTAAAGGTGGTTTGTGGGGCTAGGAGCCCCCAAAGCATGAAATGGACATGTAACACCACCTGGATCCCCCAAAGCAGGCCAGACCACTCTGGAGAGCACTGCTGGTCTGCCCAAATCCGGGTAATCAGACTGGGTAGTCGCTGGCTACATTTCAAAGCTCAGCACTGCCTTCAGCCAGGATGAAGTGGGAGTGAAACCCAGCTGCGAGCAGAGCTGCCACCCCAGGCTGAGAGCCAAGTACCAGCCACTGCCGGTGAAGACTGGCCCCTTTATTGAAGGGAGTTGTTCAGAGTCAAGCCACCAGCCCCGGGAGGGAGAGAAGTCAGGGTGCCCTTCAGGGATGGTCAGGGCTCCGCAGCTCCATCGCCAGCATCCTTTGGAAAGCCACCTCGGGCGGAGACAGCTGGCTGGGGAGGCGCTCCGGGTTTGGCTGAGACGTTCTGGTTGGAACAGAAAGGAAAAGTGAGACTGGCAGGAAAGGCCTTGGATTAGGCCCCGCAAGGATATGGCCACTTGGCACTCGGCTAGCACTTAACTTTTTCAAAGCCTCTCGCCCAGATGAAAGGAGGCTGGGGGTAAAGCGGCGGGGATACTCTTACTCCCTCCAGGAGAAGCTAGGGCTTAGCAAATCCAGCCACGGGGCAGTCCCCACCTCCCAGGCCCAGCCCGGGGTGGGCACTGACCCCGCCACCAGCCGGCTCCGGGCGCCGGCGGCCCAGCTGCCGCAGCATCTCCTCGCAGGCGGCGATGGTGTCCAGGAGCTGCCGCTGCCGCTGCTCCACCGCGTCCAGCAGCTGCTGGGCGCGCTCATCCCGGGGCGGCTGCGGGGGTGGCCTCCCGCCGAGCCCCAGCCCCGCCTTCCCACGGTCCACGCCGGCAGCCTCCCTGCCCGGGAGAGAGCGACAGACACACGGTCAGGGCCGGCGCTCGCGCAGTGTCCGAGCCCCTTCCCCCCGCCCCGACGGGCCCCCTCTCACCCCCGTGACCAGTCTGAGCCCGGGCCCCATTCCATCTCCGCCTGTGCGGCCCGACCACCGCCCCCCTTTCGGCCGCCCCCCTCCCCAGCGCTGCGCTAGGGCTCCGCAAGGCTGCGCCCCGCCCCGTCCCCACCGGTCTCCTTCAATCCTCCTGGGGGTCGCGGTCCCTTTAAGTTGCCCGGCGCGGAGGTGGGGCCGAGCTTCCCCGGCCGGAAGCTGACTAGGCGCGTCACTTCCTCCCGGAAGCGGGCCCGGGCGGATGTCTCCTGCGCGTCCGTGCAGGGGGCTGAGGGCCGCGGTGGCTGCCAGCGTGGGGTTGAGCGAGGGGCCGGCGGGCTCCGCCCGGAGGGGCCGCCTCCTGCGCCCGCCGAGCCCCGCTCCGGCGGCACCGGGGGCCCGGCTGTTGCGGCTCCCGGGAAGCGGGGCCGTGCGGGCCGCAAGCCCGGAGCGCGCCGGCTGGACCGAGGCGCTGCGGGCCGCCGTGGCCGAGCTGCGCGCCGGCGCCGTGGTGGCCGTCCCCACAGACACGCTGTACGGCCTGGCCTGCTCGGCGAGCTGCTCGGCGGCACTGGGAGCTGTGTATCGCCTCAAGGGCCGCAGCGAGGCCAAACCGCTGGCCGTCTGCCTGGGCCGCGTGGCCGACGTCTACAGGTGAGGCCGCCCCGACCCGGCCCCGCTGGGGGCGGCACCGCGGGAGGGGCTTCCGGTGACAGGCTTGGGAGACTGAGGCGCAGAGAGCGGGAGGGGCTTGTCCAGGCTCACCCAGGAATCCGGAACTGGAAATGTGTATCGAGCACTTAACGTCTTCCAGTCCCTGAACGAGATGCTGGGGCGCCGCGAGGAACGAGGCAGTCAAGGTCCTTATTCTCCTGGCGCTCTCGTGATAATGGCGTGGGCGGGGGAGACTCCCACGGTTCAAAAAAAAAAACAAAAACACGAAACAAACACGATAGCTTAAATTAGTAGGGGCGGGGGGTGCCTTGAAAAAAATGAAACATGGAGCGTGATAACGGTGCAGCTGCTGTGGCCTCAGAGACCAGAAGCATGTGGGCCCCAAGCTGGGCGTGTCCTTTGGAGCCCAGCCTCTCAAACTCTTGGGGAGATGAAGAGGGAAGACAGATGGATCTCATCGGTGTCTCGAGGGTCCCCTTTTCTAGATCTGTCTACAATCTGGAATAGGACCAGCAGCGACCCTTCATTCTTGGATGGATCTGTGTCCGCTCTGTTTCCCAGGTATTGCCATGTGAGAGTACCCAAGGGGCTGCTGAAAGACTTACTACCAGGACCAGTGACCCTGGTGTTGGAACGCTCTGAGGAGCTCAATAAGGACCTGAACCCCTTTACTCCTGTGAGTCAGATTTGCTCTTCTTGTGTCCCCACACTCCTGCCATCTGGTTTTCACTAGGATCCAGGCCAGACCCATTCCCCCCCTCCCCACCCCGGTCCACCCTTTCTGATGGCCCTCTCCCCTTGCTTTACAGCTTGTAGGCATCCGGATTCCTGACCATGCCTTCATACAGGATTTGGCTCAGGTGTTTGGGGGACCACTTGCTCTCACCAGTGCCAACCTCAGCTCCCAGGCCAGTTCTCTGAATGTGGAGGTAGGAGTTACCCAGTCCCTCCCCCCCCACCCCCCCCCGCCGAAACATCACCAGCCCAAACACAGAAGATTCCTCTGAACCTGTGGGGCTGCTGGTTCACCCACCAGCAGGTCAAAGAAAGGATTATCCTAATCATGTCTTAACTTGCATGGCTTTAGAACAAATGAGAACAGACAGAAATGTCACCGCACATTTTTCTTCCTATAGAACTTAAGTGTAAAACATAGCAAAGGAATGGGGTTTTCCGTGCCCAGACCTAAAGAGAGTGTGGTGAGGGGCCTTAGAGAGTGAGATCTCAGCATCCTTTCTTATTCTGGGACTGCAGGCTTTGCCTGGTCCCGTGGCTATGCCTGAGGCAATAGTGGTGGGGGTATTCGTGGCCTGTCAGCAAACAGTTGACCCAACCAACCAGTGCAGTAACTGGTAGTTAGGATCCTCCATCCCAAATGCCCAGGCCTGGCCACCACTGCAGCGTTTTTATGAGTGGTAGTGCTGGGGAGAATAGGTGATGCTCTAACCCAGCTAACCATGCAATCCACAGATTTTGGAGAGGGTCTCCTTCCCATGGCCCAAGGATTGTGTGCTGGTGACCTGCATGTGCAGAGTCCCCCTGTCTTCCTCTCCCTACACGTACCCTGCTGAGATCCAGGATCAGAGGGCCCTGGAGAAAGTAACTTGAATATGGTGACACAGAAATGTGGGTGGAAGTTCAGGGTAGGCCCCACAGCTTTGGACACCCACCTGGGTAGGACTCCAGTCATTGTACTTCCCCATCGCCAACAGAAGCACTGTGTGGAATCTCCTCTTGGCACAGACAGACTTTCTGTAAGTTGTAGGCGTTATTTGAAGCGCTAACCTAGGAGGGCTTCACACCTCATAGGGTGCTATGTCCTAGGCGCTGAGGCAGTGTCCTTGGCACAGCTGACCTTAACTGAATGAGATTCCTCCTGCTGCTTAGAGGAAGACGCCTCCTGTTTTAGAAGCGTATGGCCTTTGTCTTCTCATGAGCGCCGTGTGCGGCGTGACATCACAGCAGATGCCAGAGGCAGTGTCCGCGTTCTTCCTCTCCTTCTTCTCAGGAGTTCCAGGACCTCTGGCCTCAGCTGTCCCTGGTCATTGACGGGGGACCAATCGGGGATGGCCGGAGCTCTGAGTATCGCCTGGGCTCAACTGTAGTTGACTTATCTGTACCTGGAAAGTTCGGCATCATCCGCCCAGGCTGGTAAGTCTTCGCTGTGGCATGGGGCTAGAATCTGGGAGGTTGGAAGGTGCAAAAAAAAAGGCCTTGACAAAATAAAGGTGGTCACTCCTACATCCTGTCCTGAGGGGAATGAGCAGGTTTGAAGAAGTGGAGTGGAAGTGGGGACTCTGCTGGTGTTGGCTGGCTTTTTCAGATTTCAAAGGATTCATCAAGGGTTTATTGAAGAGCTGATCACCATGCCTTGGGTTCGGGGGTTTGGGGCAGTCAGGACTTTAACCGCCCTCCATTTCCTCCTCAGTGCCCTGGAGAGAACTACATCCATCCTCCAGCAGAAGTACGGGCTGCTCCCCTCGCACGGATCCTGCTCGTGAATCTCAGGAAGAGGGAGGGCCCGAGGACTGGTGCTGGACACTATGTGTCTGTCCGCTGGTGACTGGCAAGGCCTCATTCACAGAGGCCACGACGTCGCCAGTCTGATGCATTAAGGCAGTGCGTCCCTCTGAACCCTGTAGACCCAGGCCCCAGAAGCTGCTGGTTTGGTCTCACACTGTTGGGGGAGATCCTCTTTATGAACTGTAATTTCATAGATCAGCCGAAAGCTGACTAGACGTTTTATTTGAGAACATTCCTAGGATGGCCTTGTTCTAATAAGTTTCTTTTTAAAAGATACTTTTGAAAAACTGAAAGAACAGACTTGGGATCTAGTCAGAGCCTCCCCTCTGGCGAGTGGTGGCATTTAAGGTCCAAATAAGCTAGCGCACCAGCTGGTGCTGTCAGAAAGTCTCAGGTGACCAAAGGCATGTGTTTCTGCACCTGAAGCTGGAACCAGGTTAGGATGACAGTTGCTGAGCCGCAGGCCAAACACGGTCTCCTCTGAGCTGGTGAGGCTGGTGCTGTGCTGTGAGGCCTGGCACGGAGACATCGTTTTGGGCTGGTGGTGGGAAGTGAGCTCCGTTGGCAAGGGGTGGGAATGGGAAGGTCCGAGTTAAAGAATCCTAGAGAGCAAATGTCTACTATTTTTGTCAGCCGGTGGCTTTTTTCTTATTTATTCATAAAATAAGTTCTAAAGAATTACACCTATAACACCTTTTATTTGAACCCTGTGTCTACTTAGCAGCCTGTGTCTTTATTCATACAAATACCAAGTGTTAAACAGTTACTCTTGGGTATTTGAACCTTGTTTCTCATGAACAGAAAATGTTTTGTAAATAGTTTCTTTTTCTTCTTTTGAATTATTTCTGTAGGAGGGGGATTACTGGGTCAAAGTGTGTGAACATTTTTATGGCTCTTGATACAGATTCACCTTCAAAAGAACTGATCCAGCCACCTCACCGTCAGCAACGGATGAGGCTTCGCAGTTCCCGGCCCCTGGCCTTGCTGGACTTGTATTTTCCAAACTGTGTATGTGCGAAATGAGGCCTCAGTGTTTCTCCCTTCTGTGAACTGCTGCAGGTCACCATCCAACCCTTTGCACCTCTCCCAATCTGCCCCATCTCGGTGCCGTTCAGTATCCGTGACCTAACTGGAGCCGGGGGTCCTGTGGTAATCCATAGGCCCCACTTCCCCTCCCGCGCCTTGCACCCCACGCCACAACCTAGGACTCAGTCTTGAGCCCATAAAGTAATGCACATATTTCCAAGGAGCTCCTAAATCTCGCCAAGGTGTCATCCCAGGGCCTGCTTTGAGGGCCCCTGCAATTAGCACATTAGTTTATTTGTAAATAAGCACTGGGTTGTTAAGTGTCCACTCTAAAAATCTCGTTTAAACCACCCGTTTCTTAAGCAAACTCGCTCTTCATTGTGCTAACTGGCCAGCCCATCCCACATGTCCATTTGTCACAGAAATTTGAGGGAGGGCTCAGAATTCAGGAAGTCTTGAAGAGAGTGAAGAGAAGGCTTACTTGAGAATACCACATCATATTTAATTGGTACAAATCACAGCACTGAAAATGGCTCGACTGAGTGGGCCTCATTCAGTTTAGGCAGCCGAGGGAAGAGGCGATGTCCTAGTCCTCTCCCTGGAGCTAAATGGTCATCTGGGGAAATGGAGGCTCTGGGGCACAGAGGTATTTTCTTAAGAGGAAAAGGAACAACTCCCAGCGCTGGGTAAAACTGCAAAAAGAAAACTCTGCTCAGGCACTAGCTACAAGGCCACACCAAAGAAGGAAAGCTGGATCCTGTAAGCTGCTGGAAGAAAAGGAACCTTTCCAGGTCAAGTTCCTCCCCAGCGCCTAGCACACAGTAAAAGGTGCTCAGTTAGGGTGTGTTGAATGAATGAATGCTCAGGAGTATTTCCTGATCGTTGGGTTCAGGAGTCTACCGGGAAGGGCTTAAATCTAGAATTTCCCTTTTCAAATACGGTTCCCTAACACGGAGAAGACAGACGCTGTGGGAAGAAGGCTGAAGAGGAAGCAGGGCGTGTGCTAGCCCAGAGCCCTGACCGCTCCGAAGAGCAGTGACCTGGCGGCCTGCTGAGTTCCAAGCTAGGAGGGACTATTTTTTTAGTGTTAGGATAGGGAGCTGCCCTGGGCTAAATCCAGTCACCTGCCAGCCTCTGTGGTTCCGTCTCTGGAACCCTGCCTCGTTTCCTGTCAACTGCAGAGCACGCCAGCACCACCTGCCCGAGGAACAGGCTGTGTTCCACGTGGGCCCAGGCTTGATGGCCCCACCCAGAGGCGCCCCGCTGCCAAACCGGAGACCGGCGAGTGCCTACAACCTTAGCTGGGCCCCACACAGCGACACCCTCCAGTGAGGCCAGGACATGGGCACCTCATGGCCGTCGGCAGGCTCCTCACATCAGCCACTGCTCCTTCTCTTTGATGAAGTGCTCTGCCCAGCGGCGAGTCAGCTCCAGGTACAGGTTGGGCTGGTGAGGCAGGTAGTCCAAATACAGACGTGTTGGCGTCTTCTTGGGAATGGCCTTCTCGATCTGGGTGCCCTCGTGCCACTCGTTGAAAGAGGTGATGGAGACAATCTCGGGCCTCACGGTCAGGGCTGCCTGCAGGGCCGTCTCATAGTACTTGCCATTGACCCTGTTCCGAGTATTGTGGTTATTCCAGGGCCGGATGCTGGTGTCAATGTAGCCAGGCCCCACGCTGGGGATGAACATGAGGTTGTTGGCGTCACAAAAGTTCTTCACAGCTTTCCAGTTCTGATGGGAGGAGCCGAAGGAGAAACCATTGGAGGCAAAGTAGGTATACATGCCGTCAAACCCGGCGGCCAGGATGTCGTGGGTGTGGCCCTCCTCCACCAGCAGCGCTATGAAGACTGCATCATAGGGGGTGTTACGGATGGAGTGGGGCCCACTGGGTGTCAGGAGGTGAGCCCAGGCCTCAGGAGACGTCAGGTATGAGTCATAGATATAAAAGAGTGGGAGGCTCTTGCCCATGCTGTTCTTATAGCGGTAAAATGCACCATGGGAGCCATACCTGAGGAGCAAGAGGGAGAAGAACTTGACATGGCAACCTAAGAAGGGGCAGCCAGCACAGCTGTACGACAAGCTGTGGGTTAGGTCTTTCCTGAGACCCAGGATCCCGCCAGGCCCCACGGTGAGAGTCATCGTGCCTCTAAGCAAGAACCTAGTCCCCGCCCCCTGTCCATCCCCAGCCTCGGTGATCCTGTATTCAAGCTCTCCACCATGCCACCCCCATCTTTCATCTAGACTGCAGCAACAGCCACCTGACCGGTCTCTAGGCTCCTGCTTCTGGCTCCCTACAATCCACTCTCCTTAATCACATGTGATTGCTCTTTACCAAGATCTGCAAGGCCCCCCTCCAACTTGATCAGGCCCTGCCCACCTCCATCCCTGCTATGACCCCATCTCTATGCACCAGCTACACTGGCCTTTTATTCTGCCATCAAGCTTGTCCCATCATGGGCCTTTGGATCTGACGGCCCTCTGCCTGGAATTTTCTACCACTCCAGATCTCTGAAGAGCTGACTCTTCCTTCAGGTGTTAGCTCACATGTCATTTCCTCAGAGACACTTATTTGACCACTCTTTCTAAAGTACAGCACCCATCTGCAGGCATGCTCTCTAACACAATATCCTGCTTTATATTCTTTATTGTTGCTTTTTCAGAGTGGGAGTCACAATTGGTCTCTCGTGCGTTAACTCCTGTCTGCTTCACCACCTCAACACACTAGAACGTAAACTTTGCTAGTCCTACCCATTATGGTACAACTGGGGCTTAGGACAGTGCCTGGACACCTGAAGGCACTCAAACATTTTCTGAATGAGTGGATGATACATGCATGCGCTGTGCAAGCTCCTTTCACATATATTAACTCACATAACTCTCGCAAGACTCAAAGGTTAAGTAAGAGGCTTGCATCAGATCACAGATTGGAGGCTGCCAGATCAGAATTCAACCCCGTGTTGCTGACTCCAAGTCCAGTACAGTCTTCCTGTGAAGTAGCTGCTGAGGACACAGGCACTGTGCCCTTGTGTCTCATGACCTGCCCCTCTAAACCTTCAACCTCTACCCCCATTTTGATCCCCACCAGAATCCAGGCCCCACAGCAGCCTTACGTGTCAATGATGTACTTGATGTTGTCATGCAGAGTGACATCATCCCGGCCCTTGTAGGGTTGGATGTGGAAGGCCACCTGCCACAAACAGGAGATACTGGTCAGGTGAGGATTTGCCCTGGGGTCACACTCCCCTAACGCTTGGAGGAGAGGGCGCTACAACCATGGGCATAATAGAGATAAGAGCAGCCACTGCCCTCAGGGCCAAGGAAAGAGGAGCAAGAAATTTGCCCACCTCCCACAGCAGGGCCTCTGGGAATCATTTGGATGGGCTGTGGCTTGATGGCTAATAGTTTAAAGCTTGTGGGCCACTTCCATGTGGTTGGCACTAGCTGCCTGAAACCATGTGAAGAAGGATGCTGAATGAAGCTGAGTTGATGGGCAAAGGTGCTATGATCTGTTAAACATGTCAATGATGGGCTCAGGAACAGGAGTGGGGCTCCTCTCTCCTATTTCTCTTTCTTTGCCCCAGGACAGGGGAATGACTTCTTTGGTTCATTTGGAGAAATTGACTGGACATGCTTCGCTCAGCTCATTCATTCCTCTTGAAAGCGCACCTGCCCACCAGCCAAGAACACAGGTTATACTCTGCTCCTTGAGGCCTAGCACTGCCGCCTCCCACTAAGGATCTGAGGCTGGAGTTGAGTTTCTGGGCTCATGTGGGTCCTTGCCTGCCCTCTATCCAGAGTCAGAGTCTGCAACCTAACTTCTATCTGATATTTATTCAGTCTCCCATTTCTCCTATATTTAGTTTTCCCGATTTTTTTCATAATTCAAGAAAATAAAAACAGGTGCTATTTCTTAGAACTCCACCCCCTACACCACACTTGCTGTGTATTTGCCATACCTGGGCTAATGCCAAGAACTAACCCCGTGGGCAGAGGAGGGGAAATCTGAATGGGCCAAAGAGCACCTGACCTTTTCTTGGAGACTCACCTGGATGTTGTACTGATGGGCGGTGTCGAGAATGGCGGGCACCAGGTCATCTGAGGGTTCCCCGTTATCATCAGCCATGCCAGGTGGGTACCAGGACAGGACCAGGACGCCTGTGACACAACACAGAAGCTACTTCAGAGACACACAGTACCCACGCAACAGAGATGTGTTTTCTCACAAGCCATCTCCAACTGCAAAACGGTTTCTGAATGAAACCTTGAGCGAGGCCATGGCCAGGTTTACCTCCTGCAGATCAGATCCCAGAGCCTAGAGTCCCGGAGCTGTCCACGCCCGCGGTGCTGAAGCGCGGCGGCAACGGGAACCTTTGCGCACCAGGCAGAGAAGGAGCCTGACAAAAGCCTGAGTCGGACTCGGCTTTCGCTTGCAGCTTGCATTCGCAAGGAGTAGAACAAAGGGAAATGGGTGCACGATACCACACCCATCTGGAAGCCACAGTCCTATCTCTGGAGGAAAGGGGCACCTCTAAGTTCCCGCGGGGAGAAGAGCCCCAAGCCGAGGTCATCTTAGGCTTCCCAAGGGAAATAACATTTGTCTCGACAGTCTGCCTCTCTAGGCTGTAAGATCCCGAGGGATAGCCTCTGTGTTATTTATCTGTGAATGCCTCCCATCATTGTCTTTGGCATTCAGTTTCCGCCCATTCACTAGCCATCTCTAGATAAATTGAAATGTGTTGTAAAACCCAGCAGAATTCAGTGACAAAATCTGAAAGAAATGAGCCTCTTCACCCGAGCCTGCCTACAAAAGAGGCTTCTAGGGACCTCTTTTCAAGCAGAGTACTTGATGAAAAGCCCCTGGCCTCCCTACTGCAAACAGAGCAGGGTCCACATCATGTAACATGGGCAAACTTTCCTTTCTGCAGCCAGCAAAAACAGGAAGGGCTGCTGCCCTAGCCCTGTATCTCATGTGGAAGCAGAGGCCATCTCAGGCGTGGCTCCACTGAACCCCACTCCTGCAGGGCCAGGATACCCAGCCTCGCTTAAGAAGCCCAAGAGACAAGAAGACTCTCCCTCTCCTTGCCGGCCCTCCTTGGGACAGCTCGGAGCAAATGCCTTCTTCCACTGGCCCTCCCAGCAGCTCCGCCCTATGAAAAGGCCCTGTTGTGAGGGGTCAGAAGGCAGAGGTGGGGGGAGACCTAATACTAGAAGGAGGGGGCGGCGCCGCGTGGTAAGCTCTGAATGAAAGTACAAGGGAGGGAGTAAGAAGCCAGGCAGAAGGGTGAGTGGGACCAGAGGCTCGGTGACAGGATCAGCGGGAGTTGCGGCGTGGAAACGAGGAAGGGCGAGGCGGGGCGACAGGGCCGCCCTGGGATGAGGGGAACTCACCGATGGCAGCTTCCTTGAGCTGGGTCATGTGCTCCCGCAGCACGTCGGGGTCCCGAGAACTGTAGGGCCCCAACTCCGGGTAGAAGCTGGAGCCCAAGTCGTCGGGAGGACTATGGCGGCCGCGGGGGTAGCTGGCCGAGATCTTAGGGTCCCAATGCGGCACCATGACGTGGTCCCAGTGAATGTAGTGGCCCTCGCGCCGCGGGCTCCCGTACCACGAGTAGTAGAAGGCGTGCAGGTCCGAGTAGACGCGCAGACTCTGCCCGGGGGCGGGCTCGGCCTCCGCGGGGGCCGGGCCCGGGGGGCTGCCCGGGCCGGCAGTGCGGGGCGGCGGAGGCGGAGGCGGCGGCGCGGCGGGGGCGGCAGGGGCCCGGGCGGCGGGCGCGGGGGCTCCTTCCGGGCGTCGCTCAAAGGGCGCCAGCTCCAGGCCCGGGCCCAGCGCCGGCAGTCCGTCCGGAGCCTTGAGCGTGCGCAGACCCATGAGGGTGCCGAAGGCGAAGAGCAGCACCAGGAACAGCGCGATGCAGGCGCGGCGCCGCCGCCGGGCCATGGCGGCCCCTGCGCTCCCGGTGGCTCGCCCGGCTACCTCCGCGCGCGCCGAGCCATGGCTGCCCGCCCGGCTCCCGGGCGTCGCGCAGCCCGCGCGCGTCCCAGGGAGACGGCGACGCCGAGCGCGGAGCGCGGCGTGGGCGGCTCCCGGCCTCTCCCCCGCAGTGCGGGCGGGCCCGGCACACAGAGAATGCAGGCGGCGCAGACCAAGTTGTCAAGAGTCGAGGGGGGACTGGACGCGAGGGGAGGCGAAGAGTGGTGGAACTGCGAGTGCCCCGGGCCAAAGCAGCAGGGGCCTAGTCGGGTCCCCCTAGTGGCGGGGGAGAGGGGGGCGGAAGGATGCCCTCCTTCCGGAGCCCAGGAGAAGGTCGAGGCGGCGGCGCCTGAAGGCGTGGGAGCAGAGGGCTGGGTGGGGAAGAACGAGAATGTCGTGTCCGACGCTCTCGCCGAGGATCTCCTTCCCCAGGGATCCCTCTTTACTGACTTCACCGACCTCTCCCTGCTGATCTCAGTGACCTCCCTTCTTTGCCCTCGTACCCCCTCTCACAACCCGGGCAGCCTCTGAAACTTGGGGAGATGGGCGCCAGGAAAACCCCAGGAGTCAGACGCTACACACACTGGCTAGAGCGTGGAAGGACAAGGGAGACCGTGACTTGCACAAAGTCACACGGACCCGGCCTAAACCCAAGAGCTCTTGTCACTGGCCAGACCGCTGATCCCAGGCCTGTTGTCCAGGGCTGTTTGTCTTTGGACAAACTCCTAGGATCGGTGAAAACTAAATGAGATAGTCACCAAAAGGCACTTTAAACGGGGCCTCGCAAAATTAGCACTCAGTACACGTTCGCCATTCTTTCCGGACTCTGAGCGCCAAGGGGCAGGCCCTGGGTCTTATTTACCCTTCTGGACTCCAAAGGGGGGCTGTGGGAACAGGGTCTGACAATCGATTCCCAGGGCTGTTTGCTGAGTGAATACCAACCACCCTCTGGTGTGATATTCTATAGGCAATGATTTCTTCCCCGCTCAACACTGACTGAGTTCCTACTCTGCATTATTCATTAGTTTATTTATTCAGTTTTGTTTATTGTCTGCCTCCTTCACTGGTCTATGAGGACAGCAACCTTAATCTAGCCGCTGTGTCTGAAACAGGGCTTGGCATAATAGTAGACACCTGATTCTTATTTCTTAAGTAAAAAAATTGTAGGAAACCCAGGAAGAGGAGGAGCAGAGTTGGGGAATGTGGGTAGACCTGGAGCCCAGGAAAGCGAGTTTGAGAGAATTCATAGTAGTAAGTGTGAAATAAGTAGGAAGGATGCCTTCAGCTCCAAGCAGCAGACACCTGATTCACACTGGCTTATGCAATATGGAAATGTATCATCTCACAGTGCAGGAAATCCAATGGTAGGACAGAGTGAGTAGATTCCCTGGTTCAAACATCATTAGGAACCTGAGATGTTTCCACCTTGCTGCTCTGCTGTGCCCACCACTGACTTCAGACCCAAACCTACCAAAACTGACTCCCCTCGTATCACAAAATGACTGCTTGGGGGCAGCTGAGGCAGCATGCTCCCTTTCCCCAACCAACAGGCAACAGTAAGACTGATTTCTCTTTCCTAGAAGGCCTAAGCAAGCTTCTCCTTAAAGCTCATCAGTCTAGTCTGTTTTAGGCCTGCCTGTTCATCCCAAACAAATCGTTGCCAAAGGGAATGGAATTACCATGACTAGATTAGATTATATGTTTGCAGTGGATTGAAACTTGGGGAGAAGACCATGCTCTACCATGGAATTAGATAGCTCTGGAAAGGAGTAAGAATGGGAAGGGGAAAGAATAAGGATGGAACTTTCAGGAACACCAGCACTTTGGGGTTGGGCAGAGGAATGGGAGCATGTGAGGAAAGCTGAGAAAGCATCACAAAAGAGGAAGTAAGAGAAGTGGGAATGACTGGTAATGGTCTTAGAAAACTAGTGGCTGTTTTCTCCTGCTCTCTATCATTCTGCTATTTCCAGAAATGTCCTGCAGTGTCATGGTGGCCTCCACTGGCCATGTCTGGAGTCCCTAACACTACCACCCAGCCATAACGGTTTGATCTGGGGCTAGCAGCCTACCCATGAGGAACCAGTGATAGTATCCATTACCCACTGTTCCAATCATGAACACCCACCCAAGGGTCATCAATTATAACTCTTCTCTGGGATTTTTTTCTTGTTGGTGCTGAGGGTAAATTCAATCTTTCTCTCTAAAAAAGTAGTACCGTTAGTTGGGACACCCAGGTGGCTCAATCAGTTGAGCAAGCAGCATTGGCTCAGGTCATGATCTTGTGGCTTGTGGAATCATTTGTGGGAGTGAGTCCCACATCAGGCTCTGCACTGACAGCATAGAGCCTGCTTCACATCCTCTGTCTTTTCTCTCAAAAATAATACACATTAATGATAGATAGATAAAAGTGGTACCATTAGGGAAGAAACAGGGACAGCGAGGAACTTAGTATTGAATCTCTGATTTCAATTTTCCTTGAAGCCTGGTTTCAGTGTGAAACACTGGAATAATCTTTTAGTAGATTACCTTTTAATTCTAAGCGAGAGGAGTTTGTGGAGCACTTTCTTGGTTGCCTGTCAATCTCAAGCAAAGATTGATCAAGAGACTCCAGAGCAAGGAGGGCATTTGGGAGGGAATCCTAGGAAGGGAGAGTGAGGGATCAAGGAGAATGAGACAAAAAAGAAGAGCCAAACTAATGATACCTTGTGGAGGTTGCTGCCATTAATAATGGGGCTTTGATTCTGGATTCTAAGAAGTGTACAAATATCTCCCAGAATTAAAAGGTTGAAGCTAAAGCTATTATCTACTGGCCTCCATCCTCCACGGGTTGAGTGTTTTTCCTTAGGGCTGTTAACTTCCTCACCCTTCTGGCCTCCTTTGTGCCAGGTAGTCTCCCACAATATCAGAGAAGGTCCTGAGGCAGGCATAAAGACAGAGAGACACGTTGTATGTTTGAAGTGGGACACTGCCAGTTAGAGGTAGGTCTGGGCTTACCCAGAGCTGTCCACCCTAACTGGACTGTCCATAAAAAATTACTACAGACTTCGCAGCTTAAAACAGCACCAACACGTACTATCTTGCAGTTTCTGTAAGTCAAAAGTCCAGGCACGGTGTGGCTCTGCTGGTTTTCTGCTTAGTCTCACAAGACCAAAATCAAATGTTGGCAGGATTCTGCTCCTTTGTGGAGGCTTTAGGAATGGACCCACGTCCCGGATCATTGACAGAAGTCAGTTCTCTGTAATTGTAGAACTGAGGTTCCCATGTCCTTGCTGGCTGTCGGGTGGGGGTCTTTCTCACCTTCAAGAGGCTGCCTACATTTCTTCGTCTGTGGCTTCCTTCCTCCGTTTTCAAAGCCAGCGACATAAGACCCAGCCCCCACACATTGAATCTCTCTGACCTCCTTTTCTACTCTTAAGGGCTCATGTGATGCATTAGGCTCAGTTGGGGATAATTTCCCTATTTTAAGGCCAATTGATTAGTAACCTTAATCCCAGCTGCAAAGTTCCCTCACAGCCATAACTACATTAGTATTTGAAGGAATAGCCCAAGGTCAAGAAGCTCAGGGGCAGGGACAGAATCAGAATTCTTCCTACCTCAGAAACTGTTGCTGGAATCAAGGTGAGTCAAGGGGCTGTGACATATGGCTTCAAAGCTGTCTGCTAGGGGTGCCTGGGTGGCTTCACTGATTCCCGCTCAGGTCATGATGCCAGAGTCATGGGATGAATCTCACTCTCAGCAGAGAGCCTGCTTGGGATTCTTTCTCTCTCTCTCTCTCTCTCTCTCTCTCTCTCTCTCCCCTTCTTGTGCTCTCTCTCAAAATAAACAAGTAGACTTTTAAAAAAAACAGGCAAAGGGGCGCCTGGGTGGCTTAGTCGGTTAAGCATCCGACTTTCGCTTAGGTCATGATCTCGCGGTTCGTGAATTCGAGCCCCGCGTCGGGCTCTGTGCTGACTGCCAGCTCAGAGCCTGGAGCCTCTCTCTCTCTCTCTCCTAGAAATAAATAAAACATTAAAAAAATATATATATATCTCTTTAAAAAAAAACAGGCAAAGTTGTCTGCTACACTCATTCTATCAATTACTGTGTGTTTGTCTGTAAATAAGAATGGAGATAGCTAACTAAAGTTCTCAAACTTTAACGTCATATCTAGCTTTTGAGGATTTTGTTAAAATGCAGATCCCGATTCAGTGGGTCAGGAGTGAGCCCTGAGAGTCTGCATTTCTAATAAGATCTCAGGTGGTGCTGAATCTGGTGATCTCAGACCACATTTTAGTACTTAAAGTATAGTGAGCTTATTACCCCACATTTTGAGGAGTCTTTAGATAGGCTGGATTTAGAGATGGTTAATCCAGTGCTTCAAAGACATTGGGGCATCGTGTCATCTTGTCTGTGGTTTCTTTGGCCCTCTCCTCATGGTTGAAGAAGAATGGAAGCAATTTCACGTATCACTTTGCCACTGGACAATGTCCAGATGCAGGAGAGGAAATGGCTCTCTTATAACCCTTTTAAAGAGTAATATAATTTCTTCCAGAAGGTCTCAGCTGTCTTCCCAGCATTTCTCACTGGTCAGAATTGTGTGATATGCTCATGCCTAAGCCAATCCTTTGCCAAGGCCATTCAGAAAAGGGTAAACAAAATCAGAAAAAGGGGAGGAATTGAGGCTTGAGTAAACAACCAAGAATGTCTTCCACATCTACCTAGAGTATTCTCCCTTTCTACCTCACAGAACTGTTGAGAGATACCCATCTCCACTATGGCAGTAGATAACAGGTTTACTCTGTGGAAGGATGGAAATAGCCTCCAGATTCGGGAGTACCAGGCAACAGCAGAGGTGGAGATGAGGTTGCAAGGTTGCAATCCAGGGAAGTAATAAAAATATGCATAATAAGATCAGCCTCTTAAAAAGCTTTCTACCGAGCTCTTCTACCAAGTCTGAGTGACTGTTTTCTGGAGAAAAAGAAAGACCCTTAAGAAAAATGTTACACATACTGATGGGGCGCCTGGGTGGCTTAGTCGGTTAAGCGTCCGACTTTCGCTCAGGTCATGATCTCGCGGTTCGTGGGTTCGAGCCCCGCGTCGGGCTCTGTGCTGACTGCCAGCTCAGAGCCTGGAGCCTGTTTCAGTCTGTGACTCCCTCTCTCTCTGACCCTCCCCTGCTCACGCTGTCTCTCTCTCTCTCTCTCCTAGATATAAATAAAGCATTAAAAAAAATTAAAAAAAAAAAAAAAGAAAAATGTTACACATACTGAAAAGCCAGCTCATTGCCTGATCAACCCAGAGTGAAATATATAAGTTAGCAAATCTGCCTCTTGCTTCAGATCTTTCAAATCTTTCCATTTTATGCGACTCACTCTCAACATCAATAACCAGCCAATGATTCCCAGACACTTAGTAAAAATCTCTTATGTGAAAGGCAGAGATAAAAATAATCAAACAAAAAAAAAAAGAAAGAAAGAAAGAAAGAAAAAAGAACAGAAGGAAAGAAAGACTGAGAGAGCAAGAGAAAGAGCAACTAGACAGAGGAAACAAATAATTCAGCTAGCCAAACCAAACAAATGCTGTTATCCAAACTCCAGAGGGTTTGCATTCATGAAACAAGAACAGGGTCCTATAGAAAAGGGAAGAAGTGTTGATTAGAGTGTGAGAAAAAAAAACTCTTAGAAACTTAAAAAACAAGAGAGTTGAGGGGTGCCTGGGTGGCCCAGTTGGTTGAACCTCTGACTCTTGATTTCAGATCAGGTCATGGTCTCACAGTCACGGGATCAAGCCCCATGATGGGCACCAAGCTGAACATGGATTCTGCTTAAGCTTCTCTCTCTCCCTCCCTCTGCTCCCCTCCTCCCTCTCTAAATTAAAAAAAAAAAAAAAGCTGAAATTTAAATTAAAATTTTTTTTTAACATTTTAATTTTATTTTTTGAGAGACAGACAAAAGAGCAGAGCATGAGCAGGGGAAGGGCAGAGAGAGAGGGAGACACAGAATCCAAAGCAGGCTACCGGCTCTAAGCTGTCAGCACAGAACCCAATGCAGGGCTTGAACCCATGAACACAAGATCATGACCTGAGCCAAAGTCGGTGCTCAACTGACTGAGTCACCCAGGTGCCCCTGAAATTTAAATTTTGAATAGAAAATTTGGAAGATAAAGTCAAAGAATCTCCCAGGACGTAGAAAAAAAATACTCCCAAGTCCTGAAGATAGAATTTGAAAGTAGCATGAGAAAACTAGAGGATCAGTCCTAGAGTTAAATGTCTCACTAACCCAAATTCCACAAAAAAAGTATAGATAACACTGGAAGGAGACATTATCAAAGAACTCACCTGGGTGCCTGGGTGGCTCAATCAGTTAGGTAGTTAAGTGTCCAACTCTTGATTTTGGTTGAGGTCATGATTTCAAGGTTTGTGAGACTGAGCCCTTGTCAGATTCTGTGCTGACAGTGTGGAGCCTCCTTGGGATTCTCTCTCTCCTCTCTCTCTGCCCCTCCCCTGCTTGTGTGCTTGCTCTCTCTCTCTCTTTCAAACATAATTAAACATTAATTAAAAAAAGAACTCATACAGAAAATTTCACAAGACATGACCTTCTGGTTTGGGATAGCAGTGAATGGAAGGAAATCCACAAAGGACTCATCATTATGAACGTTTGGGATATTGAAATCAAAGAGAAAATACGAACAAGATTTTAGGGGGGGAAAGAGACTTTACATACCAAGGATGTGGAATGAGAGTAACACTGGAAGCCAGAAAACAGTGGAGACTTACCTCCAAAATTCTGAGGGAAAATAATTTTGAACCTAGAATTCTATAACCAGTTTAACAAGTGTGAAGAGACAATAAGGACATTTTTAGGTACCCAAGTTCTCAGATTTTTTTCTCCGATCTCCTCTTTCTTGGGAAGCCACCAAAGGGTATATTGAAGGGCTAAATTTAAAAGGGTAAAGAGAAACTTGGGATCTGGTAAAAAGGAAATTAACACAGAAGAAAAGCTCTGGGGAGCCCCAGGAGAACCTGGACAAGTCCAAGAAGCAGTTGTGCCCCAGTAGGAGTGGAAAGATTCCCCGAGATGGGTATGTCCAGGAACAGCTAATATTGACGGACATCCTTTCTTCTTCTGTGGCTGCATCATCATTTTAGGTTAAATCACTAGTAGATACATTACATCCTATACTATTTTTCACTATTGAGCCAAATGTGAACTGTAATTATACTTCCTTTCTTGTATAATTTTTGTTTCTCCTAGGGTTAATTCCCCATTTCCCTGTTTGACTGGTTTTTGATATCTTCATTAGTTGTTTTTCCTACACTGTCCAACACGACTGTAGAAATTCTGTGAATACTGCCTTCTGCACAGTTCGCATATTAGGGTGTCTATCCATCAGTGAATAAAAGTGATCAGCTTATGATAAGTGCTGTAGAGAAAAGCAAGCCAGGGTTGGGAGAGGAGTGCCAGGGTGGAGAGTTTTGTAATTTTTAGTAGGTTGGTCAGGGAAGACCTCCCTGCAAGGGTGACCTGAAGGGAGAGAAAGGAAACCATGCAGACGTTTGGAGGAAGAGAGTTCCAGGCAGAGGGAACAGCAAGTTCAAAGTCCTGACATATTTGTAGGTAATGAAGGTACAACAATGAACAAGGCAGGTCAGCTTCATGCTTTCGTAGAGTTTACATATAATGCCGCAATGACCAGAGAAGCTACCAGGGCAGGCAGAGACCTCTGGCAAGAAGAGTCATTCTCATTTGCTGCTGCCCAGTTTGATGCAATGGAATGAAATAAAAGATATGAATTGGAGTGCCTGCTCATTCACACACACACACACACACACACACACACACACACACCTGTTAAAGTGGCCATATTGTTCCCTTGACCATGGCTTTTGGACCAATAACAGACATATGACCCAAGCTAGACAATTAGAGTCCTCCCTAATTAACCAAAATTAGCCATCGAGAGGTAAGCTGAAAGGTCACACAGACTCAGGGACACAGCAGAAGCCAGAGAAGACATGACAGGCCATGCAGACCATGACAAGCCAAAGTTTTGAGGAGACAAGGGTGTAATAAGGGCAGATGTCTTGAGTAGGCTGAGGTGAACAGTCTGTCTACAAAAGAAAACGCAAAAACTATGCTATAAAGGAGGAGGAGAAGAAGAAGGAGGAGGAGGGGCGCCTGGGTGGCTCAGTCAGTTAAACATCTGATTTCGACTCAGGTCATGATCTCATGGTTTGTGGGTTCGAGCCCCGCGTCGGGCTCTGTGCTGATAGCTCAGAGCCTGGAGCCTGTTTTGGATTCTGTTTCTCCCTCTCTCTCTGACCCACCCTTGCTCATGCTCTTTCTCTCTCTCTCTCAGAAATAAATAAAACATTAAAAAGGAAGAAGAAGAAGAAGAGAAAGAGGAAACCAGAGATCATTTGACCCCAGGAGGAAAGAGGAAAAGAGAGCAAGCAAAATACTTTTTTTTTTTTTTTTTTTTAAGGAGAAATGAGCTGCCTCAGTATCTAGCAGCTTTCAGACCTGCTTCATTTGACACCAGTTTGTCCAGTTCATTCTTGGGAGATGTTTCCATCCACCTGATAACTTCTCTCTCCATCACTTGAGTATATTTAAATATTTTTGTCTCTGGCAGATGGACCCTAGTATGGTCCCAGTGATTCCTGTTCCCTTGCATGCATGCCCTTCTAAAATCCCCTCCCCCTGAGTGTGGGTGGGACTTGTAATTTGCTTCTAACCAGTAGAATGTAGTTAAAGTGAGAAATTCTGTAGATGAAATTAAGGTTGAATCTGAGTAGATTAAAAGGGAGGTGATTCTGACTTAATCATGAAAAGTCCTTAGAAGAAGGACTGGATACCCCTGGGGGGACAGATTCTAATGGGTTTGATGAAGTGAACAACCACTTTGGGAAGCTCATATGGCAAGGAACTATGGGTAGCCTCCAACCAACAGGCAGAAAAAAAGCCATCTCCTCAGTCCCACGGCCACAAGGAAATTAACTCTGCCAACAATGTGAATGAACTCGGAAGCAAATTATTCCCTGTTGAGTCTTTGATGAGAATGCAGCTAGTCAACACCTTTTTAAAAAAAATTTTAAGGTTTATTTATTTTTGAGAAACAGAGAGACAGAGCATGAGTAGGGGAAGGGGCAGAGAGAGAGACACACACAGAATCCCAAGCAGGCTCTAGGCTCTGAGCTGTCAGCACAGAGCCCGATGTGGGGTCTGAACTCACGAACCACGAGATCATGACCTGAGTTGAGGTCGGCCGTCTAACTGACTGAGCCACCCAGGAGCCCCACAGCTAGCCAACACCTTGATCACAAGCTATGGGACCCAGAGCAAAGGGCCCATCTAAGCTGTGCCAGAACTGACCCATGGAAAATGTGAGACAGTGTTATGTGTATTCTTTTAAGCTGCCAAGTTTGTGTTAATTTGTGAGTACAGCATAGGAAAGTAACACACTGTCCAACCAACCTTGACTGAATAAATAGGCTCAAAATTAAAAAACAAATTTTACTTTTTGTTTATTTTTGAGAAAGAGAGAGAGAGAGACAGAGACAGAGACAGAGCAAGGACGGGAATGGGCAGAGAGAGAAGGAGACACAGAATCCAAAGCAGGCTCCAGGCTCTGAGCTGTCAGCACAGAACCCGACGCAGGGCTCGAACTCACAAACTGTGAGATCATGACCCGAGACGAAGTCAGTTGTTTAACCGACTTGAGCCACTCGGGCACCTCACTAGGCTTGAAATTTTTTTTTGTTTTGTTTAGAAATAATTTATTTATTTATTTATTTATTTATTTTTACAAATAGTTTATTGTCAAATTAGTTTCCACATAATACTCAGTGCTCATCCCCACAAGTGTCTTCCTCCATGCCCATCCCCCCTCCCCCCCACATCCATCAGTCCTCAGTTTTTGTCAGCATTCAAGAGTCTCTCATGGTTTGCCTCTCTCCCTTTCCCCCACCATTTCCGCCCTTCTTCTCCCCCTTGTTCCTCCGTCAAGTTCCTCCTAATCCTCCTATACGTGCAAACATATGATATTTGTCCTTCTCTGCCTGACTTATTTCGCTCAGCATAACACCCTCAAGGTCCATCCATGTTGCTACACATGGCCAGATTTCATTGTTTCTCATTTAGGCTTGAAATTTTTAATCAGAATGCCTAGGCTCTAGTCGAAGCTTTGCAGTAGTTTTCCTCCTTGATCCAGGCAAATGTCTTTCTCTCTCTGGGCCTCAGTTTCCTCATCTGTATAATGGGCAGGTGGACTAGTGGAGCTCTGGTGTTCCTTTAAGTTGCAACATTCTGGATGTTATCCTTGACCACTGTCCTATTGACAAACAGTGATGTCTGTTGACTCCATTTCTTTTCTCAGATGCCTCCAAAACTGTGCTCATCTGAGGGTGTAAATCCTAACTCATTGTTTAGTCTTCCAATTTTGCCACAGTGGAAGTATGTAGCTTCCCCCTACTGGCCTTATTAATATAGATACAAATGTTTGGGGGTGGGGAGTGAAGGACTGAATTTGAATAGTTGTCTATGATCTATAGTTGAAGGCACATTATATAAAAGTATACAGCTGTTTATTTCTTTTTTTAATGTTTATTTATTTTTTGAGAAACAGAGAGTGAGAGCAGGGGAGGGGCAGAGAGAGGGGGACAGAGGATCTGAAGCGGGCTCTGCGCTGACAGCAGCAAGCCGGATATGGGGCTCAAACTCATGAACTGTAAGATCATGACCTGAACCAAAGTCAGATGCTTACCCGACTGAGACACCCAGATGCCCCTACAGCTGTTTCTTTTAACCCTGTATCACCATAGGACCTCTTCTAAGAGTTTTGAATAAGCTAAGGAAGGTGCTATTTAGGAGAAAAGAGAAAGAAGAGAGCCAAGGAAAGAGATGGAGACAGAAACAGAGATGCACAGAAAGAGAGAAATGGATAAATGGTACTTTAAAGACAAAACAACGGAGAGATTATTGGGAAGGTAGGGGAAAAAAAACTTTGCTTTTAAAGTTGGCTCCATGCACAGCGTGGAGCTCAACGTAAGGCTTGAACTCACAACCCTGAGATCAAGACCTGAGCTGAGATCAAGAGTTAGATGTTTAAGTGACTGAGCCATCCAGATGCCCTGAAAAACAATTTTCAAATAATGTCATCCACCAATAGAGGACGTACAGTTGACTCCTTAACAACATAGTTTGAATTGCGTGGGTCCACGCATACAGATTTTTTTCCAATAAATATATTGGAAAACTCTTTGGAGATTTGTGGCCATTTGTAAAAAAAGAAAAACCTCACAGACAAACTGCATAGCGTAGACATACCAAAAAACTAAGGAGAAGTTGGATATGTCATCTATGCATAAAATATATGTAGATATTCGTGTATTTTATCATTTACTACCATAGGATATACACATATCTGTTATAAACGTTAAAACTTATCAAAACTCACACACTTACAGACTATAGGTGACACCTGGGAAATGCAAACAAAGATAAAGATACAAAATATAAATCATAACTGCATGGAATTAAAAGAAAGAATTAAGAGAAAGATGCACTATAGTGCATCCTGTATTTTCACAATAATCCTATTGCTATTGTGGTGAGCTCAAGCATTGCTAGCATCTGCTTAAAGCAGTGTGTGATCAGAGAATAAACTGGTGGTTACCAGAGGAGAAAGGTGTGGGGATGAGTAAAAATTGGTGAAGGGGAGTGGGAGATACAGGCTTCCTGTTATGGAATGAATAAGCCACAGGGCTGCAGGGTGCAGCGTAGGGAATATGGTCAATGATATTGTCATAGCGTTGTATGTGACAGAGGGTAACTACACTTGTGGTGAGCACGGTGTAAGGATAGAGTTGTTGAATTGCTATGTTGTCCACCTGAAACGAAAGTAGCATTGTGTATCAGCTATACTTCGATTTTTAAAAAGCAGCGTGTGATTGATGTTAATCATCTGGGAGTGAGCAGGTGGTCTCTCCAACAAATCAAGTTTTGGAGTAGAAAGTGATCTCTCGTGGTTCTTGTGTATTTTTTTGTGCTTAGTGCCATGCTGTAAACTTTGAATATCGTCATGGGACCCATATGAAATGCCACTAGTGGGGCTCGAAGTGCTCCCAAGGAGCAAAGTCATGCCATTACAAGGAAACATTGAATTGCTTGATATGTACCATAGATTGAGGTCCGCAGCTGTAGTTGCCCTCCAATTCAAGATAAATGAATCCACTGCAAATACTATGGCAAAAAGAAAGAAAGAAAGAAAGAGGGGCGCCTGGGTGGCTTAGTCGGTTAAGCGTCCGACTTTCGCTT